>NC_141535.1:232955000-233202500 GCF_021556685.1 Rattus norvegicus | reverse complement strand
TGTCGTTTCCCTAATTTCTTTCTCGGCTTGTTTCTCTTTTGTGTAGAGGAAGGCAACTGATTTATTTGAGTTAAGTTTATACCCAGCCACTTTGCTGAAGTTGTTTATCAGCTTTAGTAGTTCTCTGGTGGAACTTTTGGGATCACTTAAATATACTATCATGTCATCTGCAAATAGTGATATTTTGACTTCTTCTTTTCCGATCTGTATCCCCTTGACCTCCTTTTGTTGTCTGATTGCTCTGGCTAGAACTTCAAGAACTATATTGAATAAGTAGGGAGAGAGTGGGCAGCCTTGTCTAGTCCCTGATTTTAGTGGGATTGCTTCAAGTTTCTCTCCATTTAGTTTAATGTTAGCAACTGGTTTGCTGTATATGGCTTTTACTATGTTTAGGTATGGGCCTTGAATTCCTATTCTTTCCAGGACTTTTATCATGAAGGGGTGTTGAATTTTGTCAAATGCTTTCTCAGCATCTAATGAAATGATCATGTGGTTTTGTTCTTTCAGTTTGTTTATATAATGGATCACGTTGATGGTTTTCCGTATATTAAACCATCCCTGCATGCCTGGGATGAAGCCTACTTGGTCATGGTGGATGATTGTTCTGATGTGCTCTTGGATTCGGTTTGCCAGAATTTTATTGAGTATTTTTGCATCGATATTCATAAGGGAAATTGGTCTGAAGTTTTCTTTCTTTGTTGGGTCTTTGTGTGGTTTAGGTATAAGAGTAATTGTGGCTTCATAGAAGGAATTCGGTAGCTCTCCATCTGTTTCAATTTTGTGGAATAGTTTGGATAGTATTGGTATGAGGTCTTCTATGAAGGTCTGATAGAATTCTGCACTAAACCCGTCTGGACCTGGGCTCTTTTTGGTTGGGAGACCTTTAATGACTGCTTCTATTTCCTTAGGAGTTATGGGGTTGTTTAACTGGTTTATCTGTTCCTGATTTAACTTCGGTACCTGGTATCTGTCTAGGAAATTGTCCATTTCCTGCAGATTTTCAAGTTTTGTTGAATATAAGCAAAGATTAAAACAGAGACTGAAGGAACACCCATTCAGAGCCTGCCCCACATGTGGCCCATACATATACAGCCACCCAATTAGACAAGATGGATGAAGCAAAGAAGTGCAGACCGACAAGAGCCGGATGTAGATCGCTTCTGAGAGACACAGCCAGAATATAGCAAATACAGAGGCGAATGCCAGCAGCAAACCACTGAACTGAGAATAGGACCCCCGTTGAAGGAATCAGAGAAAGAACTGGAAGAGCTTGAAGGGGCTCGAGACCCCATATGTACAACAATGCCAAGCAACCAGAGCTTTCAGGGACTAAGCCACTACCCAAAGACTATACATGGACTGACCTTGGACTCTGACCTCATAGGTAGCAATGAATATCCTAGTAAGAGCACCAGTGGAAGGGGAAGCCCTGGGTCCTGCTAAGACTGAACTCCCAGTGAACTAGACTGTTGGGGGGAGGGCGGCAATGGGGGGAGGGTTGGGAGAGGAACACCCATAAGGAAGGGGAGGAGGGGAGGGGGATTTTTGCCCGGAAACCGGGAAAGGGAATAACACTCGAAATGTATATAAGAAATACTCAAGTTAATAAAAAAAAAAAGTAAAAGTAAAAAAAATAAAAAAAGATTTGTCTTAGGTCGAAATACTCCAAACGTAAGAGCTGAGCAAAGGCACGGGAAATGCTCAGGTCCCTTGGTTTTTACCGCCCCAGCGTCAAGTCCGATCTTTGAGCGTCTATGGGCACCAGCTCTTATACATGGTGGTGATTAACTCTTGCTTTTGCTTTTTTTTTATTGGACATTTTTAAATTTACATTTCAAATGTTATCCCCTTTCCCGGTTTCCTGTCCATAAATCTCCTTCCCCTCCCCCCTTCTTCTATGAAGGTGTTCCCCTACCCAGCCACCCACCACTTCCTGCCTCGGAGTCCTGGCATTCTCCTGCACTGGGGGGTCGAGCCTTGGCAGGACCAAGGACTTCTCCCCGATTGGTGCCCAACAAGGCCATCCTTTGCTACATATGCAGCTGGAGTATGAGTCTACATATGAGTCTGTCCATGTGTATTCTTTGGATGGTAGTTTATTCCCTGGAATCTCTGGTTGGTTGGTTTTGTTGTTCTTATGGGGTCGCCAACCCCTTCAGCTCCTTTAATCCTTTCTCTAACTCCTCCAATGCGGACCCCATTCTCAGTTCAGTGATTGGCTGCGAGCATCCGCCTCTGTATTTGTCAGGCTCTGGCAGAGCCTCTCAGGAGACAGCTATATCAGGTTCCTGCCAGCAAGGACTTCTTGGCATCAGCAATATTGTCTGAGTCTGGTGGCTGTATGTATATGGGCTGGATTCCCAGGTGGGGTAGTTTCTGGATGGCCTGTCCTTCAGACCCTGCTCCACACTTTGTCTCCGTGTTTCCTCCTATGATGCTTTTGCATTCGTTATCCTAAGTCTCCATCTCTGGTGGGGCAAACTACAAAGCCAAAGTAGGAATCAATGATTATCTGAGTCAATAAGATAAGCACGGGCCAGCCCTCATTACATCTCTTCCACAAATCCACAGAGAATTTCTTCCTCTCTAAAGCTGCTGTTCTCTGTTGAAATTGTTTCTCTTTCTTGCTATTGTGGTTCTTTTCTTTTCTTTTCTTTTCTTTTTTTTTCTTTGGAGCTGGGGATCGAACCCAGGGCCTTGCGCTTGCTAGGCAAGTGCTCTACCACTGAGCTGTTTCTCTTTCTAAAGTCTTACAAAAGTGAAGCTCTCTGAACTGCCTCGTACAGATTGAATGCTAAGGGTCTAGATCAATGGTAGAGCACTTACTGGCAAGCATGAGGACTTGGGTTTGATCCCCAGAGTCATCAGGAGGGATAACAGTGAAGTCCTTGATGACTATGATATGGAAAGCATAATTATTGATGAGATGTATAGATACAAGCGGATGATACCAGGCTGATTTTCCCTCTTTTCAAATGTCTAGTCCCAAATCCACATCAACAGCAGAAACCATAAACTTTGACCTGCTTTGGGAGCCTCTGGTTAACACTTACGGTGCAAGAGCAGTTGGTATTCTCTGCGATCATAACGAACTCAATGTCTTTGTACACTCTCTTCTGCATTCGCTCCCTGATGCATCATCTGTGGGCGTTTGGTAGCTGTCTAGACTCCCAGGTTATAGACCTAGAAGGAATGTTAAAGATACCTGTTACAGCACCCTGAGCTCCAAGAATTAAGCTTCAATTGTTCCCTTTCTGGGTGTTGGGAGTGGTCTCTACAGGAGAATGAACACTCAGTCTGCAGTGGCTGTCCCATCAATTTCCCCAGGGCCAGTGCCTAAGGAAACTTGGCCCAGCCTGTGAACACAGTATACTCCTTCATTTGTTTAGATCTTTTAAAAGTCTTTCAGTAAAGTTTTACAGGTTTCTACATAAAATCTCTGTGTAACTTTTGTTTTTAGTTTTGGGATTTCTATTTTTTATAGGCATTTTCATAACTTAAGGTTACATTTTACTACTCCTGTTTTGCTAGTGAAAAATGGCTAGGAGGTGAATTAAGAATTATCTTTTTTTTTCCCCTATGCTTAGAATGTTTCAAATAAGAGAGGATGATTTCTTAATTAAGTGTTTGGTAGCCGGTTCCGGTGAAGCCTTTGGAGTCCAGAGGTTTTGTTCAACTGTTATTAGTAATAGTATTTAGTGGCAAGTTTTGACAATTGAAAGTTTTCAGTTTCTTACAATGTTTCAAATAATTTAATCTTTTTCTGAGCCGTGCTTCAGCACGTTAAATGTTTTGATCATTGCATTGTATCATTTCTGTTTTAAAATAATTGGCAAGAAGTTGTTTACGATTTCTTATTTTTTATGTTGGTTGTATATGCAATGTTGTGTCTCTTTCATTTCTCAATCTGGAAATTGTGTTGTACCTCTTGTTGTCTTTTATTAAAATCTCACTGCGTATGTCTGACAACATCACTCTTTCAGGGAGTCAGGTTTTGTGTGTGTTGAATCTTCTCTAATTAGTTTGTTTATGCTATTGCAATTTTTTTTGCTACTGTGTTTGGACTTGTTTTACTTTTTGAAATTTTGTCTTGAGATGCATGGTAAGCTATTTAATTTTAGTTTCTTTTTTTTGTTTTGTTTTTGTTTGTTTTTGTAGTATGTGATTTCGAGACCCTACATTTCTTTGCTTCGCCTATTCATTTTCATATGGCTTGTTTAAAGTGTTGTTCCATTCAAAACTTCAAAACATTTTCACATTTGACTTCTTTGCTTGTCCTTAAATCAGCTAGAAATAATTTCCCCAAACTGTAGTGCCCCAGTGATCTCCTTGTCTTTGATATGTAAGTTAATTTCTAGGGAATATGATTTGAGAACCACTCTGTGTTGGATTTCAATTCACTGAAATAAGATTCACTTTATGGCTAATCATGCTTGTTAGTTGTAAATCTGTTATATTCTTGAAAAAGATCTTATTTGCTTCATTCTCATGATTATTTATAGGTATTAGTGTATGCATTTATATATCAGCTTATATTTGTATGGATATATGCTTTATGTAAAAATTGCTAACCAGGTTGCAGGAATTTCAAAGGTATCAATTACAAAACTTTCATTTTATGTTATCATTGTTTTTTTTCATGTTGTTATTTTGCTTTATTTCCTTGAAACTACATTATGGAGTGAAAACAATCTTTAAATTACTATATATTTTTGATAAGTTAAGTATGTGTGCTTTGCCACCCTTCGGTTACTGCCTACACATACATCTACTGATTTTTTCCCCTTAATGTGCAATCATTACTATAGCTTGGGAAACTGAAAATGTAATATTCCCTGCTAACTGAAGGTGATATGAATAAATCCGGGAAAGCAAGGCTTTACTATTGTTATATCAGCTTACTGTGAGTGGATACCTGTGGGGTATATGTGTAGATAAATGGGTGTGTGTGTGTGTGTGTGTGTGTGTGTGTGTGTGTGTGTGTGCATGTGTGGGGCTTATTAACGTATAGTAAGACATCTCATCCTGTTTGCATACAGGTTTCCTTTCCCCTTGCCCACCAAAGCCATTCAAGCAAGCATTTATTCTTTATTTGTTTTGTTTTGTTTTGTTTTGTTTTGTTTTGTTTTGTTTTGTGAGACAGAGTTTCTTTGTATAGTCCTGGTTTTTCCTGTCACTCACGCTTCAGAAACAGGCTAGCCTCAGAGGTCTGCCTGCCTCTCTCTCAAGGGATGGAATTAAAGGCCTATGCCACCACACCTAGCAACAGGTAAGAAACTCTTTTTTTTTTTTTTTTTTTTTTGGTTCTTTTTTTTTCGGAGCTGGGGACCGAACCCAGGGCCTTGCGCTTCCTAGGTAAGCGCTCTACCACTGAGCTAAATCCCCAGCCCCAGGTAAGAAACTCTTAATGGAGGAGGCATCTGCTGAATTATTCATAAGTGTGTAGAAGTTGAGTCAATTTTATTCGATAATTAAATTATAAGTTATTTGAACACAGTTGTAAGAACAGTGGACGAAACAATGAATACCCTTAAATGTTATATTTGATTAATATTCAAATGTATAATATGACATTACACATGACTAGCATGATAAACTCAGGATACAGATAGCTTAACTCCAGAGCCTACACAACTCGAAGGGACACCCAGAAGTGTCCCCAAGCTGACGAAGTGAGGTCTCCCTCTCCAGATGTGAGAGCCCGACAGTGTTTCTACATACCGTGTTACATCTGGAACCTGTTAGAACACTGAGATCCCCCTTTTTCCTAATGGTAAAGGGCTTTGGAATCCAACAGCTCTTTCTGAACAATTCACACAACGAAGACACCCTTCAAGCCGTCAGCCAATACTGAAAGAGCGAGGGTGTGGAGTTGTACAGCACATAATCATATCAACTAAACCAATGTTCTTCCTGACGTGCAGAGTACGTCTATCTTCTTTACCTCAGGCTGCGTCAAATCATTTAGCTTTCTTTTTCAAAGTGCCGGCCTTTATCAGGAAGCCACAGTGATGATTAGCCTTATTAAGAACGTATTTTCTGCCTTCTTACCTTTATCAGAAGCCACAGTGATGATTAGCCTTATTAAGAACGTATTTTCTGCCTTCTTACCTGAGGCTTATACATTCTACGGCTTGTTTTAAGAAATTTGAAGAGCTTCCAAGTTCTAAAATTTATCCTGAGTATTAACCAACTCAATTCTCATCTTTTTGAGGTAATTGTTTCGCTTATGGAATATGATACTACAAATAGGTACAATGTCTAGAATATTAAACAGATTTATTTTCATCCACTTTTAAGATAATTCTGTCCTTTAGAGTTCGCCCATCCCTTCTCTCACTCCCTCTTTAATTGGGGGGACCTTTGGAACTTTGGCTGTGGATCTAATACTTCCAAGAGAATATTTAATGAGTTGGTGGCAGTTTTATTGTCTCTTAAACATTTAACGGGCTTTCTGCATAATTTCTTAATGTGTTCTTATTTGTTTACTTTTTATATTTTTAGTATAAAACTGGAAATTTGTGGTGTTGGTTTTTATGGACCTGGCACCATCTCTCTACCGGGGTTGTAGTGTGTGCTATCCATCCAGAGGTCTCTGTTAAAGGGGAGATTCTGAAGCCTGGCATTGTTCTCCTGGTTATGTTTATATCAGTAGTACAAGTCGACTGTGCTCGCTCTGTTGACTAAGTCAGATCGTAGATACTGCAGACTTCTTTTTATGTTGTGCCTTAGCATTGGAGGTGGCCAACTATGAATTATCATCTAATTTTTAGAGTCAGCGTCTTTTTGATCATGGAGTTTTGCTTGCCCAAGTACGCTCTGGTGGAAATACAACTGGACAGAGGGGCTGAGAGTTGGGAAATTGTCACCAAAATGCCCTGTTAGTCAGCTACCTTTAAACAAATTCGGAGTGAGTGAAGAAGCCGAACGTATTCTCTCTGTCATGGTGGAGTGGGTCGGTTTACTGAGCTGCGTTAATTCTACACCAGTGTGGTTTTCATTTGAAGAAGCAGATGAATAGCTATGGGGACCTGAAAAGAGGTGTCCTTCTTTGTTTGAAATAATCGTTTTGCCCTTCTTGATATTAGATTTTCAAGACAAAAGAGCAACCTGAGAACAATATTTGTGGATCGAATTTTAAAAACTTCCATTCTGTGCACAACCATACTTTCTCTTGATAGGTATGCTAACAATTTAGAGAAAAAAAAACCAGAAAATTTAAAAATGTACTTTTAAAAAATGTTTCTCTCTTTTCTCCTTCTTCTTCTTCTTCTTCTTCTTCTTCTTCTTCTTCTTCTTCTTCTTCTTCTTCTTCTTCTTCTTCTTCTTCTTCTTCTTCTCCTCCTCCTTCTCCTCCTTCTCCTTCTCCTTCTCCTTCTTCTTCTTTTGATATTTTCTTTATTTACATTTCAAATGTTATCCCCTTTCCTGGTTTCCCATCAGGAAACCTCCATCCCACTCCCACTTCTATGAAGGTGCTCCCCCACTCACCCACCCACTCCCTCCTGCCTCTCTGCCCTGGCATTCCCCTACACTAGGGCATCAAGCCTTCACAGGACCAAGGCCCTCTCCTCCCATTGATGCCCAATAAGGCCATCCTCTACTACATATGCGGCCATGGGTCCCTCCATGTGTACTCTGGTTGGTGGTTTAGCCCCTGGGAGCTCTGGGGGTTCTGGTTGATTGATATTACTGTTCTTCCTATGGGGTTGAAAACCCCTTCAGTTCCTTCAGTCCTTTCTCTAACTCCTCCATTGGGGACCTTGTTCTCATTCCAATGATTGGCTGCTAGCATCCACCTCTGTATTTGTCAGGCTCTGTCAGAGCCTCTCAGGAGACAGCTACATCAGGCTCCTGTCAGCATGCACCTCTTGGCATCAGCACTAGTGACTGGGTTTGGTGGCTGCATGGGATGGACCCCCAGTTAGGGCAGTCTCTAGATGGTCTTTCCTTTAGTCTCTGCTCCACATTTTGTCTCTGTATTTCCTCCTGTATTTTGTTCCCTCTTCTAAGAAGGATTAAAGCACCCACACTTTGGTCTTCCTTCTTGAGCTTCATGTGGTCTGTGAATTGTATCTTGGATATTCTGAGCTTTTGGGCTAATATCCACTTATCAGAGAGTGCATACCATATGTGTTACCGCACTCAGGATGATATTTTCTTTAATCTCTTTTTACAGTCCCGACTTAACCTCCCTGCTGGTCTACACTCCAACTGTTCTATATCCCACACCTCCTCTGCCCTCTGCCCCTGTCTCAAAGAGGATGTACTCACCCACCTCCTCACCCCATTCCCTGGGGTCCTAAGTCTCTTGAGGGTTAGGTGCATCTTCTCTGACTGAGTCCAGACCCAGCAGTCCTCTGCTGCATATGTGCTGGGGGCCTCAGCTTAGCTGGTGTGTGCTGTCTGGTTGGTAACTCAGGGTCTGAGAGATCCCAGGGGTCCAAGTTAGTTGAAGCTGCTGGTTTTCCTATGGGGTCACCCTCCTCCTCAGCTTCTTTCCGCTTTTTCTTAATTCAACCACAGGGGTCACCAGCTTCTGTCCATTGGTCAGGTGTAAATATCTGCCTCTGACTCTCAACTGCTTATTGGGCCTTTTGGAGAGCAGTCACGATAGACCTCTGCTTGTAAACACGCCATAGCCTCAGTAATGGTGTCAGGTCTCCACCCCCCCAGCCCCCCCCCCCCCCCCCGAGCTGGATCTCAATTTAGGTCTGTCACTGGACCTTCTTTCCCTCAGGCTCTTTTTCTCCATTTTTGCCCTGCAGTTCTTTCAGACAGGAACAATTCTGGATCAGAGTGTTCGACTGTGGTTTGGCAACCCAGTCCCTCACTTGATGCCCTATCTTTTTACTGGAGGTGGGCTCTACAAGTTCCCTCTCACTAATGTAAGGCATTTCATCTAAGGTCCCTCCCTTTGAGTCCTGAGAATCTCTCACTTCCCAGGTCTCTGGTACATTCTAGAGGGTCCACCCACCTCCTACCCCCACAGTTGCATATTTTGATTTTTTTGCTGGCCCTCAGGGCTTCAGTCCTGTTCCTGCCTTCAATACCTGATTATGTTCCTCTCTTCCCCTTCCTGTTACCTTTTCCACCCAGGTCCCTTCCCCCGCCCCACCTCCTGTGATTGTTTTCGTCTCCGTCCCAAAGTGGGACTAAGGTATCCTCACTTGGGCCGTTCAGCTTGTCAGCCTTGTTGAGTTCTGTGGATTGTATCCTGCGTATTCTGCATTCTTTTTTTGGTTAATATCCACTTATTAGTGAGTCCATCCATGCATGTCCCTTTGGGTTTGGGTTACCTCAGTCAGGGTGATACTTCCTATTTCCATCCATTTGCCTGCAAAACTCAAAACGATGTCTTCATTTCTTAATAGCTGAGTAGTATCCCATTGTGTAAATGAACCATGTTTTTCTGTATCCATTATTCTGTCGTGGGACATCTAACTCTAACCAAACAAGTGAAAGATCCGTATGACAAGAATTCCAAGACTCTCAAGAAAGAAATCAAAGAAGATCTAAAAAATGCACTTTTAAAAAGTCTGTTCCTTTTAAGTGGAATAGTCCTCCAAGATAAAAAAAAAATGTAAGATAGCTTTTAATCCAGTATGCAGACTTGTGGGAAAAACAAAAACAAAAAACAAATGCTTTCGTTTTTCTTCTTAAGTTCTTAGACATGTGGGAGAACTCACTGCCCCATGTTTCCTTTTGTGAAAGACTCCGAGAGGTCCTGGCTGTGAATTACAGTTGATTCAGACAATGGTGAATCAGTGCAAACACCACAGCTCTCATCACTAAGCTGGGCGTAGTGACACATACATTTAATCCCAGCCCTTGGGAGGCAGAAGCAGGTGTATTTCCATGGATTCAAGGCAAGCCTGGTCTACACAGTGAGTTTCAGGAGAGCCATAGCTACACAGTGGGACCACTGTGTCTCAAATAAATAAATAAATAAAATAATTAAAAAATTTAAAAAAGTGTTTAAAAAAGAATCTAAAGACGGTTCATTGTGGAGCCATTTTGAGTGGTCATGGCCCAAGGAATACGGATTTAAGTTTCCTCAAATTTCACGTTCCAGTATGGAAGCAACATTGTGAAGTTTACAGAGCAAAGCAAGTTCTGAATGAAGAGGAGTTTAAAATACATTGGTGGGTACCTCAGGGAGGCAGTTATAGCAAGAGGAGCGGGACTGGGAGGATTTTCTACAAGTTTTAGATGCTGCCTGATGATATTCTTAGCGTTAGGGTAAGTAGAAATCTGCTAAGTCAATAGATTCCAAGGTTTTTAATCTATTAATCACAGAATGTTTTTTCTTCTTTCCAACACAGAGGAGGTCAAGGAACAGCTGATCTGGGGGCTAAAGCGGGCACACGATAAGGTAATTAGCCTCTGGACCCACAACACTCCCATCTTTCCACAGCGCTAAACATCTAATCAGCCTTTGCAGACACAGCCTCCTTTTAGCCATTTTCATGCACAGGTGCATAATTCCAAACGCACTGTCAGGCAGACGGACAAACAGACTGTGACTACTTGCTTCATCTTCTTGTCCTCACTCTCTGGAGTAGGGCTCTGACCTAGGCTCACAGGTAGCCCTGGCATCTCCCTTGGGGACATTTCCCACCTTTTAACCCCTTCCCTCAGGCACTGTAGCTCAGTCACTCCCAGCCTGAAGCTCCTCTTTTCAGTCACTCCACAAGGCTGGAGGATCAGCTTCACCTCCTTTTCTGCACTTTCTTTCCTGGGAAGCTTCAGGGCCTGCTCCTCCCTGGAGGTGGATCCTCCTCACCATAGGAGCAGATCTGGGTTACCCAGTTGCCTCTAACCAGCCGGAGGTGCTCCCCAGCCAGGGAGGGAGTCCTCATCCACATTCAGTGTCTCACTAATTCACCTTCACTAATGACTGCCTCGATTTTTCTTTTAGTGGATTTATATATGAAACTTGGAATTTACATTTTTAAAACTAATTTCTATTGCTCTAGGCACGAAGACAGAACTACCACTACCACCACCACCACCACCACCACCACCACCACCACCACCACCACCACCCCTGGCAGTTCCTTTTCCTCATGGCTGGTATGCTAATAAGCTACAAACTTATAAAAGGCTCCCTTTTCTCTGGCCATTTTGGTGCAAATCTCCTCTGGAAGAATTTAACCAGCTCTCCATTAACAGTTTGGGGCTCTGTTTCATGTACACACTGAATTAATTAGTATGTAATAATTTTATTATTGGTGACTAATGAATAATTCATACATAGTGGGCAAGTTGAAAGGAGTTTGGTTTCTGGAGGTGAGCAAACATCAGAATACTGTGAGCTTCTCCTCAATCAAATCTTTTCCATTGTTTGATGAGACATTTATTATTTACTCTACAGGGAAGCATTTGCTATCTAATGAAGGGGTCGAAACACTAAAACCCTCCTATAAATATGTCCTGTCCCTCCCTGTGTGCTTATCATACATGCTTTATTTATCTTTATTTGCAGAGGGGACAAAAATCTCTTTGAAATATGCTGTTTTCATAAAATCTGAGGCATGATTTATGGCACAATTCCACATAAAAGCCTCAGTTCTTGCACTGTAAAATACAGTGTTATACCTTAAATCCTAAACATTCTTGCTTGTGAGCTGAAAATTAAGACTTGAGATCCAGTCAAGCCCTTCCAATTGCTTTTGGAACAGGTGCTGGGGCAAAGCTGTGAAAACAGAAAGTTGAACGCCAAGAATTCCCAGGGCCTTCGAGAATGGAACAGACAAAGCCAAAGGGTGGTCTGGAGGCCTTGCCAAGCGCCGCCACCGCGGCTCGCTCTAGTCACTGCGTATTTTGAGAGCAAATGCACTGGAATAACAGAACCCCCCTCCCTTTATTTTTATATTTTGAAAAAAATAGGATCTCTGACACTTGTGAGAAGTTTCTGCCTTGGAGCGAAGGCCCGACGAAGCGAGCAATGAAGCTGTGTGTCTCCATTAGGAAGTCAGAGACGTGGGTGAGTACCCACTTCTGTGGCCCACAATATGGGTGTCCCTGCATGCAAGTGTCTCTTGGTACTCACCAGGCCTGAGAGAAGCCAGGCAGAGGTGTCTTCTTTTGGTCCTTCTCAGGTCTGTACCTTACACTCTATCACCCAGGGCATCGTGTACTCTTTGGTCCCATGATGCATGGGGCACTGCCTCCCTGGGGAGCTTTGAGAGTCTCCCAGCAGAAAGTCTCAGGACTCAGAAGTCCCCACTTCTGCTTTGCTTCTTTACCCAACCAGTCAGCATCTTGGGAACTTGATTTTCTTCTTTGAATACAGGACCCTCCTACTTCACAGGGTCAAAAGACCAACCAACCAAACAAACAAACAAATAAACAAAAACCCAAAACAAGCAAACAAAAACCCACAAGTGTGTCCCTTTGCTTTTTCCTCTTCAGTCCTAAGTAGCCAACCAGGGCTCGTGCACATATGAGACACTTGCTCAAATACTCTAGACACTTTGTCCCAGTATGGTGGCACACACTTGCAGTGTCAGGACAGGAAGGGAAGAGAATAATAGTGTGTTTTAAGCCAGATATATCTCCATGCAAGACCTGTCGCAAACAACAGGCAAAAGAGAAACACGGGGCTATTTCTATTTATTCATTTTACATCCCAATATCCAACCCCGTCTCCTTGAAGTATGCCCCACCCCAACACACACAGACACAGCTCCTTTCCCCACCCCCCACCCCTGCCAGACGGGGGTAACCACAAGGGAATATTTCAATGGCAATTGTGAACTGTCAACTGGAAACTTAAGAGAGACTTAATGGGAAGCCCTGGGTCCTGCTAAGACTGAACCCCCAGTGAACGTGATTGTTGGGGGGAGGGCGGTAATGGGGGGAGGATGGAGAGGGGGAGGGGTTAGGGGGATGTTGGCCCGGAAACCGGGAAGGGGAATAACAATCGAAATGTAAATAAGAAATACTCAAGTTAATAAAGAAAAAACGGGAAAAAAAAAAAAGAGAGAGAGAGAGAGAGAGACTTAACCAAGGAGGGATTAGACTAGTGTCTTCCATCTAGTGTATCTGGGACTAGAAATGTTTTCAATTTCAAGTATATTAATATTTTGGGATATTTTCCTATACATAAAGGAGATATCCTGGGAGTGCGATAAAGTCTAAACACAGAGATCACATATATTTTATAAATACCTTACTCAACTAAGCCTGAAGATAGTGGTATACAGTATGTTTTTGTGTGTCTGCCTTTTTACTGTGACATGTTGTACCAGACCATTGATGGCATTCAATGGGTTTTGCATTTTGGAGCCTTTTATTTTATTTGAGATATTCTCTCATGTAGCCTAACTCACTTACTCTTTGTCTGAGGGTGGCCCTGAATATCTATCCCCCTCCTTCTATGTGATGAATGCTGGGGTTATAGGTCTGTACCACCTGGTTAGGGTTTGTTTGTGGGGGTGTCAGGGATCAAAATCGGGGCTTTGCTATACCAGGCAAACAGCTACATTTCTAGGCTCCAGAGTTTAGATTTTTCAGCAGGTTCAACCTGTATCATAGTTATAAAAAAGGTTTTATTATAAGAAAGATGACTAAAAAGAGATTAAAAGCAAGAAGAAATTAAAGAAATACGGCGTTAGCTTGGATACTGTCTGTCCTTAGGGGGTGGAGGGACCTTCACTGGTAAAACAAAATGTACCATCCGATTTCATTTGTGAAAACAAGCCAAGGACTGCTCGGTTACACCAGAAATCGAACTCTTAGTCCAGTAAGAAAGGAGACCCGAGTGAGTGCAAAGTGTGTGTGACAACACAAGCAGAAGGTGACAGCACCCGAGTGGGTGTCAAAGAAGGCTAAAGAGTGAGGCAGGGAGGGGAGTTGTTTCGTCTAGTTATAGCTCCTGCTACAGACAGGTAGCAAATGTGGACTATACCGGCGCCTTTCCACACGTCACTTCCTGCTTCTAGTGATTTCCCTTCCAGCTTCTTTATTTGGAGATAACTTAAACCTAGTGGAAAGTTGCTCAACTAGTTACGTCTTTCCCTGCCTTCAGAAAAATTAACAGCTTACGGAAACAGAGGCCAAGATGCTTCGGGTGAAACAATACCGCGAGCCACACCCCTGCTTCTGAAAGCGCAGCGCTTACCTAGACTCCACTCCCCGCCTCTGTATCGCGGGAAATGTCACGCATGCCTAGTCTCCTCTAGTCTGTGATGGTCCTTTCATGATCGATACACTCGTGAAGTCATTGGACAGGCGGCCCCCAATGGGCTCGCCAAACCTTGTGCAGTGCCCGAATGAATTGTTTCTTTTTGGCGGGAGCTTCCAGGATGCTGTGTCCTCCTTACTTGTCCAGAATTCACCGAAGATGTGTAGCTTGCTATTTCCTGCTACTAACTTGGCTCGTGTGGTTGATTTGATGGGTGCCTGCCACACTTCGCTATCGTAGACTCCTGGTTTCTCCCGTTGCTTGCTATTATCTGGGGAAGAGAAACTACTAAATGAGGCAGATCTGTAATCTCCCTTCTCAGTCCCCCCTTTCATTTTGACATCTATCAGTGCTTCCTAAAACAATATTTGACTACTAGTGATTTCTTATTTTTCTCCATTCCTTTTGTATTTATTAAGAGTTTCAAGGTTTTTCTCACTTCTTGGCCTCTTGGCTAAGACCAAGTGAAGAATTCCATTATTTCTTAAGAATGATACTCACGTTACAGAAAGTGAAACTTGCAAAAACGACAAAAATTCAATTGTTGAAGTTTGGTTTGAATTATTAAGGCTTTCTACAGCTAATTCTCCCAATGACTGCCTAATTCAATAATCCTGAATGTGTCTAACTCTTTTAGTCTTTATGAGATTCCATTAAAAAGTCATAGAGGACTTGGGAAATGAGAAGCTATTTTTTGACAATTAAAAGGTGGGGTAATTTATATAATTAGGGGGGAAAATGCTCTCTGATAGGAAACTGTTGTAGACAGAGCAATTTTGATTCCCATCAGACGGCGCTTGCTGAAGTCAATTTTCCAACCCCGCTTGACATGATGTGGGAAGAAATGTGTTAGAAGGGGTAGGAGTTCTCTAGTAAATGGGTGTGGCAAAGGTAGGAAGTACTTTCTAGGAGAGGCCGCTCTCAGAGGCACAGGCAGCTCTACAAAGATGGTCTGGCCCATCAATAAATGCAGAAAGTATGCTGAGACTCTGAGGCTGGGCCCTCATTCAGGAACTGCCCTGGGGGAGAAAAATTAAGAGCCCAGAGTAACCAGGAGGTGTTAAGGAGGCAATAAAATCTTTTCCTCTGCATAGCAGCCAGGATCTGGCTGAAGGAGAAGGTGTCAGGGGCCATGAAAAGGTCCAAATAACTTGAACCTCGAGCATCATTTAAGATCACAGGCTCTGGTTGGGGTAACTGATAAAAATTACTGTATAAAATGAAGCACAGTGTCAATCTATAAAGTCATGGGAGAAAAGAGACAGGTGTGTAAGATCTAACTGGTATTTGGTAAGGGAATAAATCAGTATTGATTTCCACGACAAATGTCTTTTGAGCTGTCATGTAGTTTTACACTTAGCCACTGTAGTCCTTGTTTTCTTATAAAAGCAATTGTCCCATTGAATTCTCAAGTGCCCTTTCACTCTGAGATGCTCTGGCCACACCGCCATAGATGGGAAAATTTATGAAGGTTGACTCAACTGCTTTTATATAACATTCATATAATAAATGAATATTTATTTACTAAGCACTAGTTTGCAGCAGGCACCATGCTAGAGTCTAGAAATGTTAAGAGCATGTAGATCATGCTCGTCAATGGAATTCACCAAGGCTATTTTGACAGATGACCGTGAAAACAAACTATTAATATGTAATAGCTAGATGTGGGTTATTTCTCTCTGAATAGATAAGCCTGTGTCTTAGAGAAGACTGTAGACCTGGTGCGTGCAGAATGTTAAGAGTACGATCAAGCAGATAGCAAGGGGAACAAAAGCAGGAGACAAACAGGAGCTTAACTCTTAGCCTCTGACACTCCAGCACATGGAGAAGGTTGAGCGTGAGTCCTATTCAACTGAGAAACTAGAATTTGACTCTATTAGGTACCACGGAGACATCTAGATCTTTAAAGAGTTGCACGATGGGTCAGTATTCTGCAGACTATGTCTCAGTAGGATAGAAATGGAGATGAATAGAGATGGAGAAAGCAGATGAAATGTTCTCATTTTAACACTCTAGGTAAGAAGCAATGATTCCAGTCAGGGCAGCAGCCTAGGGACAGAGAGTAGGGAAGAGGTTCTGTACACGTTTAGGAAGAATTGGTAGCATCTGAGGGTTCCACAAAGTTGCATTGTAGAAGGCAGGCCTGGGATCTGGAGCTGAATGAATGAGGGAGAAAGAACAAGAATTTGTGGTTAAAACAGAGCAAAAACAGAGTTAGATCAGCACACATAGAGCTTCAGACCACACCACATGAGGTTGGATGTTATAAAAATGACGACGGAGCACACGGGCAAGGTTTTAAGATTCTTTATGTTTAAGAGTCTCACTCCAGTTGTCTTGGTGAGAAGACAGTTTAAAGTTAAGTGTTTGAGGGTGTGGATTAGAGTGGGTATGGAGACACAATTCTCTACGGTCCTACTTCTTCCTGTCTTCCAAGCAGAGGTTTTGGTCAGATACTGTCTTTCCTGGATGAACCCTCTGCCTAGGAAGCCATGTTGGAAGACAGAAATGGCGTCTGCCTCTGGGAACAAAAGCTGTTATGATGGTGTCAGGAGGCCATCTTTCCCTCACTCTGGTTATCTAGAGCTTGAGAAAATGCTCTAGGAAAATGGCGATATGTGAAGTCACAACAACACTAAGTAATAAAGTCCCTGTTCAGCTCGAATGTATTAGGTCTTCTGTTGACAACATGGCCCAAGGCAGGCTAGCTCGTCAGCTGTAAAGACTGTGATGTAGGTTAATGCCATTATGCAGGTGAGCGTAGACACAAGATAAAACGAGGCCTGTCATTCTAAAAGAAGGAAGTGAGGTGCAAACAGAGCTTTTAGAAGGAGAGGGAGAAGCAGAAAGGAGAGGCGACAACATGGAGGCAGACGTCAAGGATCCTCACCGTGTAGCTCTACATAGATAAAAGTTGACAACTATTTCTTAAGGGATGGATTTTTACAGGTCAATTTATCTTATCTAGGTGGGCAGTTTATATCTTTATCAATTGGTTGTGAGTTTATTGTGCGGACATATTGTGAATTGAGACTTTAACGTATAAACCTGATTGTTAAGTTACAGTCTATTCAGTCTTGATTTTACCAGGTAGCTGGAACCAGAGAGTTTGAGATTAGTAGAGAGCCACCTGGAGAGATACTAATCAGAGATAAATTATGAATTATGGTTAATTCCATATGGCCCTCCAGTGCGGGAACTAACTCTAGGACCAGCAGGCAAATGGACTGTCTGGGTGTGAGAGTACTTGGGGGCATCATGAAGCCCCTGAGATAAAGATTCTCCCACAGTGCCATGTGGCCCTCCGAGTGCTGGCGCCAGCACGGGATAAAAGTTTCCACCATTTTTTAAATATTTACCGCCACACTATGAAATCTCAAGCCACTGACAAATCTTTTTGTAAAAATGTTTATCTAGATTTATTTTAGGTGTTTGACTACTTTGCCTATGTCCTGAATGTTTGCTTTGTTTTCCTTCAACTTGACACAAGCTACAGTTATCTAGAAAGAGAAACTTAAACCGAGAAAATGCTTCTATCAGATTGCCCATGTAGGGTCTCTTAAAATTGAAAATAAGTTTTTTTTTATACAGTATATTATACTTATGGCTACCCCTTCCAACTCCTCGTCCCCACCTCCTCATCTATCCAAATAAATCCACACCCTTCCTCAGAGATACACAGAGATACACCCTAGACTCAGAGATACACACAGTAATCCTGGTAAACACACAGAATCAGAGAATAAAATATATAAGCTAAAGATTTGTAATGTTTAAAAGACAAACAAACAAAAAAAACCAGACAAAGAATTTTGAGACAAAAAACAAAAAAAGTCCAAAAATACCACTGAATTGGTTTTGTTGGCCATTTACTGCTGGGCATGGGGCTGGCCCTTAAGTGTCATTTGTGTACCCTTTGAGACTCCATTGGAGACAATTTTTCCTTTGTGAATGGTTGTCAACTGGATTAGGCATGAGGGCTGTGTACACTTCCCCTCTCAGCTCTAGGACTCCATTTGGCTTAGACTTGTACAGGTCCTGTGCATGCTGCCACAGTCTTTGAGATTTCAAATGTTCGTCATTCCTGCTGTGTATCTAAGGCCTTGTTTTCTTGGTGTCTCCCACCCGCACTGGCTCTTACAATCTTTCTGACTCCTGCATAATTCCTTGAGCCCTGTGAGGAGGGATTTTAATGGAGACCTCCCGTTTATGAGTGACTGTCCCAAAGTCTCTCACTTTCAGCACATTTTCAAGTTGTGGGTCTCTGTATTTGTTCTCATCTGATGTAGGAGGAAGCTTTTCTGAGGACGGCTCAGCAAGACCCTGATCTATGAGTACAGCAGAATGTCATTGCAAATCATTTTATTGCTACTTTTCCTCAACTGAACTTTGGTCAAGTAGCGTCGGGGATATGTTCCATCTCTTAGAGCGAACCTTAAGTCCAATTAGACAGTGGTTGATCACTCTCTCAACTTCGGTGGTGCTACCGTTGCACCGGTATGCCATGTGGGCAAGCCACCATTGTAGATCGACGGGATTATATCAGGCTCACTGTTATATACCTTTCTTTTCTGGTAGTGTGCATAGTTCCTTCCAGTACCATGAGCACTGTCAGTAGGGGTGAAAACCTCTACATAGACACCAGCTCAACTTCTCAGAGTTCAATGAAATATGTTAGGTGCTTTGCTCAGCATTAGGGCTTTGCCACCAGTTTGTGGAGAGCAAATAATGGCCTTGGAAATAGCCGGAGTTGTTTGTGGGTTGCCGTGAGGCCCCCTTCGCAAACAATTTGATCAGATGTAGCTCATTCTTGGCACTTGATTTGGTAATGAGAGATGTCCATTGCAGCTCTGTCGCCTCTGTATTTAATAGTTCTATTTAGATTTCTTTCACATAGGTCTACATATTTGAGAAACTTCTGCTGTGTTATTTCTATTCAATTCTCAGTGATTGGTGTAGACCAGACCGGACCATTGTGGATGGTGTCACCACTGAGGAGGTGAGCCTGGGTTGTCCAAGAAAGCAAACTGAGAAAGCCATAAAGAGCAAGTCAATACATAAATACTTCAGTTCCTAACCTGCTTGAGCTCCTGCCCTAATTTCCCTTGGTGAAAGACTTTCCTGAGAATTAAAAGACAAAATAGATCCTTTCCTCCCCAAGTTACTGTTGGTCATGGTGTTTTGTCACAGCAATACTAACCCTAGCTAAGACAAGCCTGGATGTATTATGTGTACCACATGGACACCTGGTTCTCTCACAGGCCAGAAGATGGTGTCAGATCACCCTGAAACTATAGTTAGATGTCCCGCGTGACCTCTCGCCAGCAAGAATACGCGGGAACACACGAATCCTTCTGTAGCCAAAATGCTTATATTTATTAATAGAGAGGGCGGCCGGGCGCCAGCATGGCGCGGCTTATATACACCCTAGCGTGGCGCATCCACATCTGATTGGTTGCTTACCCATGATCTCATTAGGCACGCCCCGGAGTGGGCAAAGACCTGGCACGAAGGCACTCTTGCACATGCGCACACAGTTAACTTCCTGAAAGGAAGTCGGCTGGCGCGGCGGAGGCCAGCGCCATCTTGTAATGGTGAAAGCTATCCTGGCCTTCCACGTGGGGCGCAGTGGAAGCCAGCGCCATCTTGTGGTGGCGAATGTTATTGCGGCCCTCTACATCTCCCCCTTATTATTTTATTAATTAATAATAAATTATTGTCTAGGCTGGTCTAGGTCCCTGCAGTTACGTCCATCTGCTGTGGCTCCTGTCTTAGGTCATTCCTCTATGTCACAGCCTTATCGAAGGGTAACCCTATGGCCACCAGGCTCCGTGTACTATGCATGAGGAAAGTTGCCCGTCTCTGGATACCACAGTGCTGTGTGACGGTAACTGTTAATGACCTAGGGCGAACTCTAAAAAGAGTCGAGCCAGAAAATGAGTTAGTGGGGAAATCATGATCACCCTATCACATGCAATGAGGAAACCTCAGTGATGTGGAAGGGCTGATCAAAGAATCATTGAGTCTCTCTCATCCCAGTGCAATGGATCCACAAATCCATGGGGTGCAAGAGCAGAGAACTCAGATGTCGACTAATTTTTGAGGATAGATAACCAAATTTCAGGGGAAGCCCCTTGTTCAATGGCCACAAGTGCTTGAGTGATAACGACCTTGTCACATTTCTGTTGAGATCTGAGTTTGCAAACCAACCATAGCATAAACACTAATCCATAGCATAGGGCTGTACCAAACAGAGCCACTCCCGATAAGTAGTGGGCACCTCATCTGGTTCACCTCAGCTGCTACCACCAAGGGCCGTAGTCAAGCTGCTCCTATAATAAAATTTAGAATTCCCAATTGTTAGCAACTACTCCAGAAAGTTCACCCACTGTGCTTACCTAACAATAGATTGGGGGAGGGTAACTCTAGACACTGCAGACACAATGGCTGCAGCAGTAATGGCTGCTACAATAGCAGCGAAAGTAACAAGGTCTTTCCCAGGACAGTTGAGGATCGGTCATTCTTCTCTGGAACAACCAGCAGGCAATGGAACCATGTCTGAGATCTGCACAACCAGGGCAGAGTTCCCCAGTCCACAGCAGCTTCACGCAGATGGCATTCCTGTGAAGCTACAGACTGCAAAATGACTAAGGCAGCAAAAGTCACCAGGGAAATGAGGGGGGCAGCAACGGCTGGAGTCCAGTCTTCTCCAGCAAGCAGCAGTGCACAGAGGGTCAGAGAGCAGGCCACAGTGGGACGGGACACACGCAGCGGTAACACTGACTGCAGCAACGGCAAAATCTCTGTGATGACAAAAGATGAGGGGGAATCTTCCATCTTCCTCTCAGGGCAGAGGAATGACTCCAGGGACCCGAACCAGGAGAGCTGAATCTTTATGCAACCAGGATCAGCAAGTCTCACCAGCCACTCAGGCAGCTGGCACACTCTTGTAGTATCCTGTAGAAAAAACACAAACATTCCCTCTTCCCCATATAAAATATCTGGACAGGATCATGCCAATATGTGGATCTTTCTATATCACCTAGGCAGAAGTATGCCTAGTTGTAGGGTGCCATAAACTTTGGCATCCAAATTTTAAAATTGAAATAAAAGGAGCATTATTTAGCATACAGGGATAACTCCCCCTTTTTATTTATTAAGATATAGTAAAGATATTATTTATTAAGGTAAGTCCTCGAGGATTAAATTGAGGACACTAAGCACTTGTATTTATAAATTGACTTGTATACCAAATTATTGTCTCCAGCATTATTGTTTTGGATATATAAAGAATGAGATTTTTTGACTAATTGTTCCTATGTAAGGCCTATAATCTGTCTGGTATCATTGTCCTCCCTTGTTAAGGAACCCAGGCAATCCAGTTTGAGTTCTTAAATGGTCTATTAAGGAACAGTACTTAGTGCTCTTAACCACTAAGCCATCTCTCCAGCCCCTCACCAGCTTTATTTACCTAAACATAAGCATTAATTAGAAATGCCAAATCCTGTAAATATTGTCCAATTTCAGTCTTACTAGAAATCCCTGAGCTGGCAGGGCGAGGCTGAGAATTTAAAGTAAGCAAATGGAGTCTTCTTCTTTTCATATCAACTCTATTACCATTTTCAAAGTTAGGTATGAGTCTAAGGTTTAATTTAGTTGTCTGAGCCAGAGCACTGAAAGGACAGTGAGTTGTCAGACATTCACACTGAAATCACTCATTGATTTTAAGTAGAAAACCTGTCTCTAATAAAGCATTAAGTAATTGAAATCAGTTGTAAACCACAAGCCACGCATTGGCTATCAGTATGTGAATTGAAAGCTTGATTTAAAAACAGTGGCTAAACCACGGAATTTAATAATCTGTGTTGAAGCAACAGAAACTCAAGAGAATAAACAAGTGATCCAATCATACATGTAAATACAGTAAGCGCATTTCCTATGGGTTGCATGTACAAATTTACAGTAAATACAAAAGCATGTAAAGAGTAAAATTATCAATTTTGCCTGAAAAATTTGTATATGTAATAGGCCAAATATCAGTATTTTGTAATAACCAATTAACTGTTGTTTGGAATAAGATATGTTTTACCAGGTTTCTTTTTAAAATACTTCTATGACTCTAGCCTATAATTCTGTATTAACACAACTGAAGCTTTATCTCCAATGTGGATAACAAAGACCTAAGTCCTCTGGTAAGGTGAGGTACTTAGCCAATTAACATATCCTTAGAAGCTTAAAATTAGTTTCAAATATTCTTTTCTGGAGTAGTGCAACAGCTACTCCCCAAATATTAAAGCTCATTTTGAGAGCAAAGGTTTGTAGTAAAAATTTCCGTATACACTGAAAGATTTAAAATTCTAACTTTTTACATTGAAGAAGCAACAAAATTACATAATATAAGGCTGTTAGCCATTTCTAATGATATCACTTTATGGGCTCTCTAAAACTATAAGCAAGCTCACGCAATGAAAACTCAAAATCAATCCTCTAAATCTATCTTGAAATGGCAGTTGTAGTAAACAAACTGGCTGTAATGTTCTCACAAGTTCTAAAACCTCATCAATCCTTTGTAAATCCTGTAACAATCTCTACCTGTTTGATTTTTCTTAATTACAAATAAGTTTGAGTTAATCAGTGTAACACTCGCAATCCTTAATCACAATCTTTAAGTTCTCCCTGTAACACCAGAGCACAGCCACAATTTTGGAAAGTCACCTGAATTCTGAGTACTGACTAGGCAGCTGTTCTTGGGGCAGTGGAATTAGCATCAAAATACAGATAGCTTCAGGGCAAACCACAACTTTGGAAAGCAAAACTCGACCTCCAACAATCTAGTACAAAGTTTGCCTGCCAATTCCTACATATGAACGCACGATGGTGCGGTCTCCAATACCTCAACAAAGAGACATTGTCCTAAATTCTTTTAGAAGCCTGGTTTCTAGAATAAGAGTTCCATAAAAATATTATCTCAATTTAGACCTGTTTCCCTAGGTTGGCTCATGCCACATGTTGTCTAGAATGACTCTATCCAAATTACCAGCTTTATGTCAACTTTCTGTACCAATATTATACCTTTTTAACCATATCCAATAACTTAAAAGCCAATAGTCCATAACCAAGGCAAGTAGAGCATATTTATACATTTAAAACCAATGAGAAACAAAATTGAAGTGGCTACACATATCTTTAATATTTAGACCAAACACCATTTTTACCTTTTTAGCTATATTTTAAGAGAAGCACCTTGTTACCTGTTGAGTCAAATAATAAATCAGGGATTTTTCTAAGAGAAACAGCTATCAGCTCTTGTACCAAAGAAGCTGAGGAGCTGCTGGCGCCTTTAAGATCAGCTTGTGCAGACGCTTAGCCCCTGGGCAGCTTCTCCAGCTGACCTAGACTCCTGGCTGCAGGTGTAGGGCTCTAAAGGCCGATTGAAACTGTTTTTTATTCATTTGTTCCTTTTTGAAATGAGTTAAAGCCAAATCAAGATGTGAACGATTGACAGATAAAGTTTTTACCATTTTCTCTTTTGAACATGAAACATAAAACATTTAAGCAACAAGAAACAAAAACCACAGACATAAACTGACATATAGGGACAGCTTGGTGCACCAAGGACAGACAATAGCAAAGAGGGAAAAAACCAGATGGTGTCAGCAGAGAGGTAGGATTTTCCCTTTCCCACCACTTTCACGGTGACTATCCACTTGAGTGGAGTTGATATGGACGATGGATTGTCTCAATTCCTGGACTAGTCCACCAACGTGTTGAAACCCAATTCCTGTAAGATACTAAGATACATTATCTGAGCAGCACGACTGACATTCACAAATGGTATGGAAGTGAAACACAGTCCTGAATATTTTTACTCACAACCCAATTACATTAACTCCCATCAAGCTGTGCATGGGCATTGAGATGTCCTTTTGTTTGATTCTCCTGAATAAATTTTCAGGCGGTCTACGTCTATCAAGTCGGATCAGTATGACTCTGTGAAGCTTCCAGAGACTAATCACACCTTTTACAAGCACAAAGACAAAATTTTTCTCCCAAAATACTGTGTTCCTTTTATCTCCTCCCTTTTTCTCTCCCGGGGAGTTTTTTCCCCAATCTCTAGCCTCCGCAGAGGGGACTGTCTGCTTATTATCTTTTTTCCTTGAGCTCTTTAATTTTTTACCCAACCCTGTTTCTGACATGCCACCTTGCACCTCCCCCAACGCTCTCTATTTTGCTATTATAGCTGGCCGGCTCCCATGTGACCTCTGACGCTGTCTGGCAGTAGCTAGAAATTCAAAGGCCAATAGAGAAAGCATGAGGGCTGCCAAAACGATAATAAAAACTTCCGCCGCATCTAGCAGGGGAGTGAAGTGGAACAAATCAAGACGCATGTCTCTCAGGACCTTACCTTTTAAACACTACAGTTCTGGATTCCTTCCGCAGATGGAAGACCCCCTCTTGGCGCCTTGGCGCGTGGCGTGGCCTCCCGGGTTCTCGGCACCAAATGTCCCGCGCGACCTCTGGCCTGCAAGAATACGCGGGAACACACGAATCCTTCTGTAGCCAAAATGCTTATATTTATTAATAGAGAGGGCGGCTGGGCGCCAGCATGGCACGGCTTATATACACCCTAGCGTGGCGCATCCACACCTGATTGGTTGCTTACCCATGATCTCATTAGGCACGCCCCGGAGTGGGCAAAGACCTGGCACGAAGTCACTCTTGCACATCCTGAAAGGAAGTCGGCTGGCGCGGTGGAGGCCAGCGCCATCTTGTGGTGGCGAATGTTATTGCGGCCCCCTACAGTTAGATAAGGATAAGGTTAAGTTAGATAAACTACCACGTGGGTGATAGAAACTGAACCCAAGTCCTCTGTGAAAGCAACAAGTGTTCTTAACTCCTGAGCCATCTTCCCAGCCACTTACCATTCTTAACGAAAAGTTTAGATTTTCTATTGACTCACAGTAGATCAGAGATCCAGTAAGAAGTAAAATAATGTGTGAAATAAACTACCAGCAGCATATATTCCAAGATGTAGGATTCTTACAAGTTCAAAATATTTAGAAACCAAAGATCAGCCCAAAATAGCTCAAAACGGACCTCGATTAGAAGAAAAGAGACAGAATTTCACCTACAGGAAGAGACATAAAACCAAGATATGGCCTGTGATGGTTTGTATATGCTTGGCCCAGGGAGTGGCACTATTAGGAAGTGTAGCCTTGGAGTAGATGTGTCACTGTAGTCATGGGCTTCAATATCCTTGACCTAACTGCCTAGAAGTGAATCTTCCACTAGCAGCCTTCAGATGAAGATGTAGAACTCTCAGCTCCTCCTGCACCATGCCTGCCTGGACGCTGCCATGCGCCTATCTTGATGATAATGGACTGAACCTCCGAACCTGTAAGAAAGCCCCAATTAAATGTTGTCCTTTATAAGACTTGCCTTGGTCATGGTATCTGTTCACAGCAGTAAAATCATAACACAATAATGAATCAGATAATCAATTTTTTTTGGTAAGAAAAGTAGTTTTTACTTGAAAGTAAATTTATAACTATATGGCTTTATTCTTAGAGTTTAGGGGGAAAAAAGCAAGTAAGTCCTATCATGGTCCATTATCCTCTGTGAGTCCTTTGAAGAGCCGCCCAGCAGGGACATTACACCCTCAGTGGGAAGACCAGAGCACAGCCTGCTAGGTATTAAAAAAGAAGTAAATACCAGGAAACTAGGAACATTTCACTCAGTCTATATTCCACCTCTGTGACATCAATCATTGGCCTCAAGATTTACCCTCTGCCTGCTGACTTTTTGCAAGAGTCTCCTAAAGGCAATAAAACAATCATTTCATACTAGCTCTCTACATGGTACTCAAGGAAGGGAGGACAGAAGAAACCACATGACCTGCTCAATACAGCCTGTGGCTCCCAACCCTAGCCAGATGGGGGAAGGAGAGATACCCCAGAGACTCCTGTTCCTGTTTGGTTAGCTGGCGTATTTACATGCTGGTTGTTAATACATAAATTGAAACGTGTTCTTGCTAGTTTTCATTGCTCTGTCAACTCTGCACAAACCACAAGGGGACCCAGGATTCCACTGTCTCATTTCATTCTGCGCATTCATGAAGGGATGAATTCTTTAGCTCGAATTTCAGAACTTTCTAGTGCTATCTATGGATGCTGATGAGGTATGAAGTGGTAGGAGTAGCAGACATATATAACTTACACATGGTAAGAGTGCAGCGGCCATGGGACACAGGGATTTAGCTAGAAGGTCTGAAATCCTTGGCTTGCTGGAATAGCATAGATCATTCCAGCCATGTGTAAGGCTTATACATTACCCCGATTTTATGAGGAAAAGTATTTCATTCTTATTTACAACTTGCTATTCCTCTCTTACTTTTCATAGACTGGGTTTTTACGCAGACAAAAGCACACGGGAGAGTAAACAAGAAGTAAATCCCAGGATGCCTTCAGTCTAAGGACAAGAGCCAGAGGACAGAGAACTTGATAAGGAATTAATTAACCTTATCGGCACAGATCATCCAATCTTCCTAAATGTGTGTTAGAACTGACTCAAGATGAGCACCGTGGTGGCATATTCCTGTAATCCCATCCCCCACAGGAAGCTGAGACAGGTAGATAATGAGTTCAAAGTCAATCCAGACCACACAGTGAGACCTTGACTCCGGAAGCCAGATGTCTGTCAATCATACAACAATCTAGAACCCTGGACGGGAAGCTCAGTGACGAATCACCAAGGGCCACTGCTTTCTGACTGCATCCTCAGCCAGGGCACCGCCGTCTTGTTTCCAAATCCCTCAGTCTTGCGCTGTTCCACCCTTCTTACCTACAGCTAATAAAGTCTCACCATAAACAGCTGTGCCCGTCTTCCCAGAATCCTCATTATTAAAAAGAAAACTCTCAGTCTCGTTCCACTGGATGTATTTCCAACTGCTGTCTAACTGTCTGGTAGTTGTGCGAACTTGTCCCAGGACCTGGTTGTTTTCTGGCCAGCATCTTATGGGCTCACTAAACTCCAGATTTCAAAGATCCTTTTGGTCTCAAGTCGCCCTTTCACAGAAGAGCATGTTGCTTCTTCACATTTCCAACCGGCAACAGCCAGTTTTAATGCCTGCCTCTCCTTTGATTCTCTCGTCCCTCTCAGCTTCTGGTACTTCTTTCCCTCCTTTTCTGTCCCTCAGCTAATCTTTCGTTTTTCAAAGGATGCATAGTGAGGCTAGAAAGAGGGCTCAGCAGTTAAGTACATTGGCTGCTCTTCCAGAGGACCCGAGTTAGGTTCTAAGCGTCCACAGGGTCTCCCAACTGCCGGCAACTCCGATTTAAGTGGCTCTGATACCCTCTTCTGGCCTCTGAGCACCAAGCATGCATATGGTACACACGAATACATGCGTCAGAACCACTCACATGCAGAAAATAAAAGTAAATACATCTTCATAAAGGGATGCACCTTCAGTTCCTTTGATTACCAATCGGTGCAGAAAATATAGATATAAAACAAAACGAACAACTCTAGCCTCCTCCTGCTGCACACCCATTAGCTGCTGAAGTCTACGAATACCAGAAAACAAGCAGACACCGGTTCTCCTGTCAGATTGCAGCCACACTCCAGTAACTCGTGTTATTATGCCCTTGTAAGGCATCACATTTAACTTTGCACGGTTAGAAAAGAAGCTGAATGGGAGAAAGTAGCTGGACACACATACACACACACACACACACACACACACACAGAGATGGACAGGAGAAGTTTTAGAGAGGAGGAGACTGGAACTGAGGAGAGGAGAGAAGCGCAGAGAGAGCATGGAGGTGGATGTTAAGATTCCTCTCTGCACATTTACAGGTTGATATGAATATTCATATACATATCATTGGTTTTGTGTCCTAAATAGGGCATGTACATGTGTGTGTACATGTGTGTAAAGCCTGGTGTCAATACTAGGTAGCTTCCTCAATCTCTTCCTTGGAGACAGTCTCTCTCACTGAAGATGGAGCTGATGTTTGGATAGACTGGTTGGCTAGCAAGCACTGGGGATCTTCCTGTCTCTGTCGCTCTGGTGCTAACAGATGTCCTGTCACATCGGTTCTTAAATGTAGGTCCTGATGACCAAACTCAGGTTCTCATATGCAACAAGCATTGAGCCCAACCCAGACATCTTTTATCAGCATGTAAGTGACAAAACAAACCACTTATGATAATACCTTCCAGTGCTTTCCCACCGAGAGTCCTACACATGTAACACATGTGGTCTACTTATGATAATATTACTGATTCCTCCCAAGGGCTGGTGTGAGAAAGCTGAGGGCTCTCTGTGACCCTCTCTGTCTGTCTCTCTCTCTCCCCCTCTCCCTCTCCCCCTCTCCCCCTTTCCCTCTTCCCCTCTCCCTCTCTCCCCCTCTCCCTCTCTCCCTCTCTCCTTCCTTCCCTCTCCTTCCCTCCCTGTTCCTCCCTCTTCGGAATGTCTCTCCAGTCCCTCCCCTTCCTTCCTTTCCTTTCTCCCTCATTTTCTTCTTCCTCCCCCCTCCCACTTTTTTTCACTGTCCTTTTCTCTCTGTATTCCTTTTCATTTTGGTTCTGACTTTTGACTTTTGAGACAGGCTCTCACTTTGTAGCACAGACTTGCCTTAGACATCTAGACCTCCCCAGTGCTGAAACCATAGGAGTGAGCTTCACACCCAGCACTGGGTTGGAATAGGTTGGAAAGAGTGCGATGATAGGAGATGTGAGGTATGAGGTGCCACGGGCCGACCTCTGTGAACTATCAGCCCAGAAACCCGATGATGGACAAATCCTTAAAACTGTGTAAGATCTGTGTGAGTGTACAACTTTTACAACACTTCAAAAAGAGTATTTTTCAAAGCATAGCATAACATTCAGAATCATTTGAAAAAAATTGCTAAACACACAGGTTCTGAGGATCCAGATTACTGAATAGTAAATGTTACTAAATAACTAAAGTAAAAGTTTTTAATTGTGTATAATTTTAAAAATATAAACATGAATGTTGATAATCGCAGTATTAAGTTACAGTTGAGGGTAGCTTTGGGGTAAAAGTGAGGAAAGAGGTGATTTATACTTGTCAATACACTGTATTTATAGGCAACATGACATTGCTGCTGAAAGTTATGAGCTTGTATTCCATGAATAAGGGTTTTATATATAAAACAGAGATGAAATTTTCCTTGGAACCTTCATATATTATTTTACATAAAGCATTTTCCTCTCTCAGAAACATCAAGTGGAGGAATAGAAAAAGAATCTCTGGCTTTTGTAAGGAACAACTTCCTTTTTTTGTAAATTTTATTTTATTTTCTAACTTACTCACTGTTCACATCCTGTTCACTGCCCCCTTCAGTGACCCCCTTCCTCAATCATTTGCTCGTTCCTGTCCCCCCTTTTCCTCTGAGCGTGTGGGGTCTCCCTGGGCATCCCCCCATCCCTGGCACTTCAAGTCTCTGGGGAGGCTAGGTGCTAAGGAACAACTTTTTTCAGTCATGATTAAAAGAGGTTATTTCAGGGAACAGTAGGCCTCCAGCTCACTAGGGGGCGCTGAACACGAGAGGCAGTTCCACTTCTAGAAACAAGAAGGGCGCTGAGCATCGGAGAATGCTCTGTTGTTGAGCTTTCCTGTCCACTCTCAGTTTTTTACATCTTGACAACTATTTTAGTCTTGATACAAGGATATTATTGTACAAAATTGGGGGACTATAGGACAGTAAGAAAAATTTTAAATATTATGCCGCCCACAGAAAACAACTCCCACATTTTATTCTCTTTTATGAACATATACGTCTTAGATGTATTATTCATAGGATAGGGTTGGAACTCCTAATGTCTTTAAATTTCTCTTTGGTTCCATAGCATCAGTTCCTCTGTTACTAACTCTTATTTAGTGCATCATTTTGCCTCCTAAGCTTCATCTTACAAATAGCAACATGGTGATACTTTAATCGGTTTTCTGTATGGAATGTTTAAAGTTTCCTTACTCTGCTATTGTAGACAACATTGTAGTAGTGCCCCTTAGTCAACATTTTGTATGTGTCTGTATTAATTGTCCTTTATTTTCTTAACGAAGTAGTCATCTCAAGAGAGTTGGGATTTTGTTGCTGCCTTTTGTTTTGATCCATTAAAGAAAATTTGATGTTTTTCTTTTCTTATCTTTCACTAAGGAATGACCCTGACTAGTTTTCAGTTTTAATCCTGTGATTCTGAATACCTGACAATAATGGAAATTTGCCTCCTTAATGAAGTAGTCTGTATGCATTTTGTTAAGCTTGGCTAGGTCTTTAATATCCATTTGTCTTGACTTGAGCAATTTCCTCAGTAAGGATAGGGCCCTGTTGTTGAATTATGACAAAATTATCTGTCAAGTGAGTCTTCCGTTTGTTCAGATTCAAGCAAAATTGTGAGACGCTGGCCAGGAGCGTCAGGTCTGCACTGAGAGGCATTGGTGTCTGGAGCACAGTTTTGCCTATCAGGGGAGGTCGGCTACCTACAAAGCTGACTCTGAGGCTTACGTGCTAAAACTTGCAACTTATGCTTCTTAAAATACAATATTTATTCCAGTTCATATAAGAGTATAGCAGTCTATTCACATGTTTTCTGCTAAAACAAATATTGAAATTATTGCATCTCATACATGTTATTATCTGTACACAACTATTATGTAAAATTACTAATGTTGAGATAAATATGTGAATTATTATTTTAATGCCCTTTTCATTAGTATAAGTGTACCACATGCATACAGTACCTGAAGAGACCAGGAGAGGGTATTCGAGTCCATAGAACTGGAGGTACAAATGGTTGTAAGCTACCATGTGGGGCTAGAAATTGCACTTGGGTCCTCAGGAAGAGCATCCAGTGCTCTTAACCGCTGAGCTTGTTTCTATGTTGTTTCAATCAGGCTGTAATTAATATCCATTGAAACTTAAGCCTGTCTATTCCTCTACACTAGGCATCAATTTCCTGATAGGTTCCCTTGCTCAAAATGTGGACTTAGTGGAATATAAAACCTAAGGCAGAACAAGAGGAAAGGACATGAACTTGGGATGGGGACATGTTGACAGAGAATCTTTGGGAGGGAAGGGTGAGATGAAAGTGTAAGAGGGGTAGATGTTATCAAAATGCAATGTATTCGTGTGAAAATTTTCTTTGATCAATTTTGTTGCACTAAAGCAAAAAGAACAAAAAAGTTCACTTATCACAAGTCCACTACTCTCTTAAGATTGAACAACTGTGATTAATCGGTAAAAGGAAGGCTTTGTAATTAAAGTTTGGTGATCCTTGACAAAAGTATAGGAATGTGGTTAAGGAATCGACTGTTTTAACTGCTGTGTCCACAGTGGCCGTTCGGTCTTTGGAACTGATCAGGTCAGTTGTAAATGGCAAGATCATATGGCTGGTGTGGTTGGAGCCCGTCATGGAGGAGCTGGTTCCCAGCTGCTAATAGCTGGGTGTGAGGTTATCATGTTCAGTTCTGGTCCCGGTATCCAGCAGCAGGAGGAGCTTGGCTTGACTTTCACAGAGCTTGTGAGGGTAATTGAAACATTGTTTCAAATATAATTGCTTTTCCATCAGAAAATTTAAAGTAGGGAGATCACTTCCAGGTATCAAAGAAAATGTGTTTAAGGACAGGCCTATAATCCTAGCACTTGGGAGGCAGAGGCAAGCAAAACTCTGGGAGTTTGTGTCTAACCTGCTTTATATAATGAGTTCCAGATCAGGCCAACCGGTTCAGGTTACATGGTGATAGCCCATCTCAAAACAAAGCAAAGCAAAGCAAAGCAAAGCAAAACAAAACAAAACAAAACAAATGAATTAGTAAGCACCAAGTTTAAGGAAAAAAATTCAAATTGACAACAATTTATCAAAGTATATTCTATTATTGAAAAATTAAAAATAAAGTTTCCTTTTCTCAAAAGCATACAACTTCATTCATTAAAATGAAGAAATAGCCCTAAAGATTCACATTAAATAATTTTCATGAGAGCGAACAAATTCTAATAAAGCTCAAATAGAAAGCCCAGAGCCCATTCTGAAATAGGTACATTTGACACTTTATCAAGGGAAATAAGAACAAGGCCTGTGTTAGCCTCATTTTCTTTGGTACCTGGAAAAGTGATCTACTTTGAATTTTCTGATGGAAAAGCAATTATATTTGAAACAATGTTTCAAATTCATCTATAGCTTAAGGACAGGATGCCTGCTGAGCCATCTGGTCATTATGTGAACATCCTATATGAATCAATGTACACCCAGATGCCACAGCCTACTGCACATGTGCATTGCATAAAAATCCTGGGGAACCACTGTCTATATGCATCCCACTGCTGACACAAACCTGTGGCAGTGTTCTAATTTGAATGGAAATATCCACCTGTGAATCATAGTTTTTATTATCGTCTATGAAAGGGTTTTTGGCTTCTGAAATACCACTGCATTTCTTATTTGTCAACCTGGACTTACATCAGTCCAGAAGACGATGCTAGGGAAAGCTTACTCTGAGCCAGGAGTTTTCCCGCAATCAGCCCTGCTAAAGTGCTTATTCGTCTCTCACCTCCCAGACGAGGCTGATCAAAGGGAGCTCTGCGTAACTTTTATCTTAGTACTGGACAAACTCCTGCTTTCACATTAGTTTGATGGAGAGGAAAATTCTGGGTAGGGAGGGTCGGTCTTCCAATCTTAATCTATGCGGAGAAATGAATTTGCCAGGAGTAAGCTGCTTTTCCTAACATAAAAGGCTGTCATGTGGAGTTTAGCAGTCGCACGACCGTCGTGAGAAGGGGGCGGTTAGCCAAGATCCCAGGATATTAAGCTATTTACACACTCAAACATCAACGACAAAATGGCTGGGCCACTGGAAGAGATTTTCCCAGCGCAGTGCAATAACAAGTTTTATGTGTGCGATATTTGGATCCTGATGCAAGAGGTTGACTTTTCAGTGTCCTGATTATTTTTCCCTTCTTGTTTTTATGTTGTTCAGCCTGTGGGACTGAAGCTATTTGCACTTCAAAATAAAGTGGTTGATTTGATTTTCACAGATGTGGAGAGTAGTTAATTTCTAGGAGACCTTTCCAGAGGTTTGGTTGTTATCAGGTAAGATATCTAAGTCCGAGGGCAAACGCAGCTTGGGAGAGGGACCGCTTGGGTCAGGTGACCACACCTCAAGTAGTCTTGGGGCAGATTGCATTTGGACATACCATGTGCTTCTCCACATCATCTTTTGGCGGGGACATCCAGCAGTGTCACTGGGGACATGGCAGGTAGGTCACATACTGGAATGCACCAAAACTGGCCATGCCACCGATTTTATTGAAACCTTTCTTTTATTAGTGCTTGGAATTTGGGACAATGTGAGGGAAACTTTTCTGTTTTATCACTTACGCCGGTCCCAGAGTCAGGGGAAAACAGTACCCGTGGGCATTGTGGTATTTACTTTTGTGCAAAAGAGAATCTGAGGAGAGTAAAGAAAACCTCATGTATCTCTATGTCCTCAGAAATGGGGCTTTTAATACAAAAGCATGGAAAGAAATGGTTACAGGTGAAGCTCCCAGGGTAAAAGGTGTGGGCATTTAATTTATTTCTCTAAGGTGTATATATTGTTCTCTGGGACACTGACTGTCCAACAAATGCATGTGAGGAAGTCACAGTAGAGATGTCACCCCAGCTCCCACACTAACAGTAATGCCTCGGTGACTAATGTATGCACCTGCGAGACCTGCAGCCCCTGTAGCATCTCAAGGGAGAGTCCAACCTCCAATCTTCTGCTCATTTGGAAACTGAGGGGTGTGGCACAGCTATGTTAAGATTTTTGCTAGGTAGGCAGCCTCCTGTCCATCTCTACAGGGAGGCCAACAGGGCTGTGTATAAGGATAATGATACAGATACATGATATACACATACACATACACATACATCACATTAATCACATACATCAATCACATACATCACATACATCTATATCATATACATATACACATATACACATACACATACATACACATACATCACATATATCACATAAATCACATCATATACATATACACATATACACATACATCACATACATCACATCATATACATATACATATATACCACATACATCACATACATCACATACATCACATCATATACATATACACATACACCACATACATCACATACATCACATATATCACATAAATCACATCACATACATATACACATACATCACATACATCACATCATATACATATACACATATACACATACACATACATCACATATATCACATCAATCACATACATCACATACATCTACATCATATACATATACACTTACACATACATCACATACATCACACACATCACACACATCAATCACATACATCACATACATCACATCATATACATATACACATACACCACATACATGACATACATCACATATATCACATAAATCACATCACATACATATACACATACATCACATACATCACATCATATACATATACACATATACACATACACATACATCACATACATCACATTAATCACATCATCAATCACATATATCACATACATCTACATCATATACATATACACTTACACATACATCACATACATCACACACATCACATACATCAATCACATACATCACATACATCTACATCATATACATATACACATATACACGTACATATACATCACATATATCACATACATCACGTCATATACATATACACATACACATATATCACATTAATCACATACATCAATCACATACATCACATACATCTACATCATATACATAGACACATATACACATACACATACATCACATATATCACATCATATACATATACACATAGACACATACATCACATTAATCACATACATCAATCACATACATCACATACATCTACATCATATACATATACACATATACACATACACATATATCACATATATCACATACACCACATCATATACATACACATACACATGCTAGTGCAGAAACAGGGTTGGGTCCTTTCCCTCTCCATCAAGATTGCCTTTGAGTTCTCTTGCCTCTGGAAACCCCAACTTGAACCCTTAGATACAACCTGCAAATAAGGTTAGAACTGGAGTGGAACCAAGATCTGGAAAGGGGTAGGGAGCGCCACTCCTAGCTCTACGCTTCCGTGAAAGGCTAGAGGTTTGCTCGGAGCATTTGCTTTGCACTTTGAGATGCACTGAGAGACTTTTCGAGACTGAGTGGGTGAATAAATGCGTGAAGAAAAACATGGGCGTATCCACGTGTAAATGTTTATTTATAATCCTGGCTTACTATGGAAGATAAAGGAAGCCTCCCTTGCCACGGTGAGATCCCACATCAATACCTGATGGAAATGCAAGTCAATGTTTCCTATTTTTCTGTCTTTATTACATCTACTCTTTCTGATCACGGAATAGCCCTGAGTTTGGTATATGAGACTTTCCCAAGTTGCTAATAAAGCACTGAAAAACAATGGAAGATGGAGCAACAAATTCTCTAGGGCAATTCTAATAATCTTTGGTTCTATTTGGTTCATTCTTAAAATAATAATGGGATAATGGGCTATCTAATGGTCCCTAGAGTACCTTTATTGTAAATAATTTGCCTTTGGTTTGAAGACAGATTTCCTGTAGCCCTTAAGCCACAGACAGATTTGTGGGCTTTTTGGTCAGGGTGAAATAGCAGTAACGTCTCAGTGTCTCTGGTCAGTGTAGTCTATATTACCCACCTGTTCCACTCACAGCATTGCCCTTAGAAAGCACGCAGACTCTGTTCAAGATGTGAAGCTGGACTTTCTATTCCTGATATATAAGAGTCTACACTCCAGCTTGCCTAAGAGGTACTCACCAGTGTGGCTGCACTCTACGTTTCCAACTGTCTTCTTATGTCTAGGGCTACACGTCATATGTTATCATTGCACACACCCATCAGATCTTACCCTTCAGAGATGCTACCTGCTCTTCCTCTGTGTAGAATCCTCTCCCTTCCTCTTATGTAGCATGGCCTCCTACATCCTTTGTAACGTGATGTGCCCAGGGCTGCTTACAAGTGATCAACTTCTCTTCCTGTCAGGCATTTGGTAGGGCTGATTTTTCTGCCATCCTATTTTTGATTAGAAGACTATGTGACTCATTCTCCAGGATGTTGTAAGCAGAAATATATCAGGCAGATATTTCATGGCAGAAGTTTTTTTTTTTTTTTTTTTTTTTTGGGTTCTTTTTTTCGGAGCTGGGGACCGAACCCAGGGCCTTGCGCTTCCTAGGTAAGCGCTCTACCACTGAGCTAAATCCCCAGCCCCTCATGGCAGAAGTTTTAAGACGACTAAGAATTGATGAGGCCCTCCCCAGTGTCAGCTATCCCGTAAGAGGTGGAGTCTGCCGTCTGGATTTTCAGTGGTTACCCTGAGAAGCAGTTCTTTGCCAGCCAGAATTAGATATGGAATGTGAAAGAGGAATACACTTCTGTGCATGTTTCTATCAACATGGCTTTGATTTGTTTGTTACTGTGGCATAAGTTCATTAATAGTGATGGAGTTGCTCTATCTGACTCAAGTATCCAGGAATACCTGAAACTCAATCCATCAGAACCCTCCCAATCTGATGCTCCAGAATAGCTGTATGTTACACTTGATACAGTCATCCAGTCTGCTATTTACAAGACCCCACTTCATATCCTAGAGCTTGTTCTCACCTTTTCACAAGAACTTCAAGTCTTAGAAGAAAAAATCAAGGATCTTGAAAGATAGAATGATCTCTCATGCTCATGTGTTGGCAGGATTAATATAGTAAAAATGGCCATCTTGCTGAAAGCAATCTACAGATTCAATGCAATCCCCATAAAAATTTTAACTCAATTTTTCATAGAGTTAAAAAGAGCAATTTGCAAATTTACCTGGAATAACAAAAAACTCAGGATAGCGAAGAAAATTGTCCTCAACAATAAAAGAACTTCTGGGGAAATCACTATCCCCATCTCAAGCTGTATTATAAAGCAATAGTGATCAAAACTGTATGGTTTTGGTACAGAGACAGGAAGGTAGAATTGAAGACCCAGAAATTAACCCACACACCTATGGTCACTTGATCTTTGATGAAGGAGTTAAAATCATCCAGTGGAAAAAAAACAGCATTTTCAACAAATGGTGCTGGTTCAACTGGTGGTCAGCATGTAGAAGAATGCAAATCAATTTATTCTTATTGACTTGTATAAAGCTCAAGTCCAAGTGGATGAAGGACCTCCACATAAAACCAGATACACTGAACCTAATAGAAGAGAAAGTGGGAAAGAGCCTCAAACACCTGGGCACAGGGGAAAGTTTCCTGAACAGAAATCAAATGGCTTATGCTCTAAGATCAAGAATAGACAAATAGGACCTCATAAAATTTCAAAGCTTCTGTAAGGCAAAGGACACTGTCAATAGGAAAAAATAGCAAACCCACAAATTGGGAAAAGGTCTTTACCAATCCTGCATCTGTTAGAGGGCTAATATCCAATATATACAAAGAACTCAAGAAATTACACTCTAGAGAATCAAATAACACTATTAAAAATGGGGTACAGAGCTAAACAAAGGAAACTGAATGTCCGGGAAGCACCTAAAGAAATGTTCATGAAATTCATAGGCAAATGAATGGAACTAGGAAATATTATCCTGAGTGAGGTAACAGTCACGAAAGAACACACATTGTATGCACTCACAGATAAGTAAATATTAGCCCAAAAGCTAATACAATTTACAGACCACATGAAGCTCAAGAAGAAGGGAGACTAAAGTGTTGATGCTTCAGACCTTCTTAGAAGGGTTCCCCAAAAGCACTCACAGGAGGAAATATGGAGACAAAGTGTAGAGCAGAGATTGAAGGAAAGGCCATGCAGAGACTTCCCTACCTTGTGATCCATCACACATACAGTCACCAAACCCAGACAGTATTCCTGATGCCAAGAAGTGCTTGCTGACAGGAACCTGCTATAACTGTCTCCTGAGAGTCTCTGCCAGAGCCTGACAAATACAGAGGCAGATGCTTGCAGCCAACCATTGGACTGAGCATGGGGTCTGCAATGGAGAAACAACTGAAGGAGCTGAAGGGGTTTGCAACCCCATAGGAAGAACAATATCAACCAACCAGACTCCTTCCCCCAGTGCTCCCAGGGACTAAAGCACCAACTAAAGAGGACACATGGAACGACCCATGGCTCCAGCCACATATGTAGCATAGGATATCCTTGTCTGGCATCAATGGGAGGAGAGTCCCTTGGTCCTGTGAAGGCTCAGTGACACAGTGTAAGGGAATGCCAGGGCAGTGAGATGGGAGGGAGTGGTAGGATGGGTGGGGGAGCACCCTCATAGAAGCAGGGGGAGCAGGGTGGGATAGGGTGTTTCTGGAGGGGAAACCAGGAAAGGGGATAATATTCAAAATGTCAATAAAGAAAATATCCAATAAAAGAAAAGAAAAAATGTGTGTGTATGTGTGTGTATGTGTGTGAAGATATGGCTCAGAGGTTAAGAGAGCACTGACTGCTTTTCCAGAGGTCCTAAGTTTAGTTCCCAGCAACCACATGGTGGCTCACAACCATTTGCAATGGGATCCAATGCCCTCTTCCTGGTGTGTCTAACAGCTACAGTGTACTCATATAAATAGAATAAATCTTTCTTTTTTTAAAGAACATTGTCTGTGGTTGATATTTAATGATTATTTTCAATTAAAACAGAAAAAGACTGTTAGGCAGCCTGCTTTCCTCTGGAGCAGGTTACGATTAGAGGAAGATTTATTTACTTTTTATTTTTGTTTGAAATCCAACTCTTTGTTCAAATGAGGAGAAAATTAGCTCGTTAGATTATCAGACCAAAGTTCCTAACATTATTACTCACCATATTAACCATATTAACTTTATTTAGATATTTTATCCTGAAATAATTTCAAAGAACGAGAGCCAACAACTTCATTGCTACCGTGCATGATCAAAGTCCAGGTGTGTACTGTCTGCTCTTCTAAGTAGCTGTACTTTCTGGTTTCAGTTACGCATGGTCAACTAAAGGTAAAAATGGTAACTGGGAAATTCCTGAACCAAACATTTCATAATCTTGAAAAAATACATTTCATAATGACACATCGTCGTAATTCTTTCAGTTTGTTATTAATCTCTTACTGTGTCTATCAAAGTCTTACTGTGTTTCTCATTAAATTTTATCACAGGAAAAATATCACGTATCCAATATTTGATGCTATGGATTTACGTATCCACAGAATGAGCCTCTTTGACCATTCCTCCTGTGGACAAGGGGCACTATTGTGATTGAATTATTCTTACTACACTCACCTAAGTTATCTGCCACTGCCATTGTTTCCGTGGAAATTTGATTCGTTATGCAATCAACTTATCCACAGGTCTGTTCTGTCCCCATGAATTCAGGATAGAGAAATCAATGAAGCATAGCCATTACCCCAGGGAGCTTATAGCTAAACAGGAATAATTAGAATACATGATGTCATATAGGCAATGACTGGGATACACATAAACTCCTGTGTGTGTGTGTGTGTATCAGTCTGTCTCATGCATATTAGTGTGTGACTAGAACAAGACTTTCCTGTGCCTTCCTCTATCAGTGCCTGCCTTATTGCCTTGAGACACAGTCTCTCATGAAACTGGAAGCTTGCCTTTTGGGCTAGGCCAGCTAATCCACAAACTCTTGGGAACCACTTATGTATGTCCTCTAATGTGATTATAGATACACGGAGCCAATGCTGGCTCTTTATGTGGTGCTGGGGATTTGAACCCTGATCCTCCTATTGGCAGAGCAAGTGCTCTTCCTCATGGAGCCAACTGTCCAGCTCAGCACATAGATGTTTTTGGTTTCCAACATGTGCTTACGTCATTAGGATAAAACACACGTACATTTTTCTGGTTAGTCCAGTTTCAGGATAACCGTTTTGTGTATGATAAGGGTGTAGCTTTGGACAATGGTTATAGGGAGCAGATTCGAGCAATCCCTGAGAAAAACGGAGCCTATACAGACAACTGCTATGTCCCTGTTCCCAAGGCTCAAAACCCAGAAACAATGGAAATGATCTAGTAGGTCAAAACCAGACTGTCCAGGTATCCATTATCCCACTCCCATTAACACACCCCCATTATCCATGGGGAAAACCTCACCCTACCCCCTCTCTGCTGCCTATGGGTGGAGGCAACTGTTCCTTGGAATTCTTGCCATACAAGACAAAGCAAGTTAGCAGGCTGGTGATGTCATCAGGTATACGGTCGAGCTTGTACCGTGCTTCTGTGAGGTTAAAGAATGTTTTCAGAGGACAAATGCTCTTGTCCTAGCCTGCTGTAACTGGACCTCAGGCGATTATCTTGTCTGGTCTGTCACCACTGGTGTTTATCAGCACTTTGGAGAGAACACCCATGACTCAAACTTTTGGCATGGGGAGAGGACGTATCTATTAGTCTGCTGGGGACCTACCAATCGCACCTTGCTTTGACATTCCTAGCAGCTCTTTGGGTCCCTTATGTACCCTTAGGGATTCATTCTGTTAATAGAGCTGTCTCCTCTTTTAGTCTCTCTGTTAAAGGGGTTGAATAAACTTTATATTCCATATGGCATCCCTGAGGCTTTCCTTTGGTCTCTTGGTAATCTGTTCCATTGTCCTAGCCTGAGGATGCTTTGGAGTAACCTCAAAGACCTCAGGGACTAAGCTGATGTGAGAGGGGGACTAAGATAGCTCCCTACCCTCAGGGCACCACACCCTCAGGGATGAGTATTGAGTAGCTCTGCAGATCAAGCCAACAGAGGTAGCCATAGTTAAATGGTAACAGAGCCATTTGGAGCAGCAGCACTGAGGGTACGGTACATTATTTGCCAGTATCTTCATAGTCCCTTTTTAAAAAAATGAACCAATAACACCTACTAGTAGCAACCATTTAATTCCACAGTCTTCGTAATTACTTCTTACTGTACACTTCACAAATGCCTCTTCATGGTCCTTTACACCAGTAGCCCAGAGTCGATGATCGTCTCTGGTGGACGATTGCCCTGTTCCGTCCTGCCTGCTACTTTCAGTACTCACTTTAGCTAAGCCCCCTCGAAAGGTCCACTGTAGAAGGGTTCCCAGGACCTCTCCCAGTACCACACCCTGGGTTGAGGTTCCTGCAGACAGGTCCGTCCATGGAGATTACATGCAGTCAGTTCATTTGGGTACATTTCAGAGTAGCGCCTCTCCAGAACTGAGAAAAGAACTCTGGGAAGAGAAATGGGCTGCCACAGAGGTCACAGCAGATCCCGCGGCAGGGGCACTGCAAGTAGATGGTCTTTCACAGGTGCTCATTGGAAGTAAGGGTCTGGAGACCCTGCAGCTCCATGGTAACAGGAGAGTAGACATGAGCAACCCTTAAAGGTGGGACACGGCGTTGGGTGCTGATGGGCCCGAAAGTAATTCCCAGAGAAGGCTGCAGCTGAGAACCACAGTTCGCTGCTAGCAGTGTCTCCAAGTGGGAGAAGCCAAATGCTCCATCAAAGCAGTTGCGGTCGAGCCTGGTCTTCCAGACAGATGTACGAGTACTTTTGTGGAGGTCCTGATCTTGTGTTGGCTGATGTTGTCAGTCCCAGCTACTGCTTCTACAGAACTGAAAGTTACAGCGGCCTTGAGGCCAGAGACATTGTAGGTCAGTTACCTTCGGAGGAGTCACTGCCCAGAAACAACTGCTTCTGCTGCTGAGGTTTCTGACCTGCCATCTTTAAACAGCGCGGCACTCCTTACTGAATGTCTACCTTTTCCTCTATGCTGCTGCCTGAGTTTTGAATACGTGTGGCAAGGTCACCATGGGCACTTGTCGCCGAGCCCATATGTTTTATTTATGACTAATATTCTTATATTATATGAATATTACAAAATAGGTACAAAATAGTCGCAATATATTCATTAAGTAAATAAAAGGTGACAATGGGCACATTTGTCAAAGCATATTATTTCTGCATGCATTTAAATGAGTTAAACTTACTGTATGATAGTTTTCAATAAAATTGATTAAAGTAGTTTCAACTTAGAGAAATAAAAGACAAACAGGAGTGTGCAGTCTAGTGAATCTCTATGCAGCACAGAAGATTTTTCTATCACTAGAACAAGACTCCAGTTACTAATTAGGTTATTCTTTGCAGGAAGATTAAGTTTCTGGGGCAAACAAGCTAATGTCAGGACTCAGACTGGATGTTTCTTTAATGGGTTTATTGGTTCCTCTCAGCAGCTTCTATTACTCAGAGGACACTTTGAGTTATGTTTAATTTTAATGTTAAGCATGACATCAAATTTTTCTAGGAAAACCGAGCCTTGGATCAGATTGATCATATCCATAAAAATCATAGTATTGGAGAGAGCATCCAGTGTTACAGTTCCAGATGGTCACACAGAACAAACTGTCAGCCATGCTCACACAGACTTCATTATGACATGAAGTCTGGGATAAAAGGAAGCCTTTTGATACCTCCCATTTTTCTGGGAATTGGAAGTGATTTTAATAAGTAAATTAGGATGTGTATTTGATTAAGTTATTCAGCTCTAAAATGCACTGTGTGTTAATGGCTACTCATAACAACACTTGAAGTTGTGGCATTTAGTTTGGAAATAAAAAATGATACCTAGTTAAAAGAATCAATGATGAAGCCAGGACTGGTGGTATACACCTATAGGAAGTGGAGGCCGGAGAATTCTTTGAGCCATGGAGTTCAGAGCCAGCATGGGTAGCACCCTCAGAGACCATCTCTCTAAGCAACAGCAGTGACATCAACTATGAGATTTTGATAGTGTTTCATGAGAAAGGTTGACACGGTTTTCTTTTGTTAAATTTATTTTATTTTAAATTATGTGTGTATACACTGAGTGTCTGTATGCTCAAGGAGGAGTGTACACCCCAGGAGGTCACAAGAGGGTGTTGGAGTCCCCTGAAGCTGTAGTTATTGGGTGGTGAGTCTGGCTAAGTCACTGTGGGGAACTGAATCCATGACCTCACAAGAAAAGTGAGAATTGATAATTCATGAGGTGTTTCTCCAGCCCATTGACTTGGTTTTCTAGAACATCATTTCCAGGATTCTGCCTCATTCTAAGAAGATAACATGCTGTATCTGATCTTTCAAGTTTCTGTAGTAATAATACTATAGATATTACTTATTAAACCTGTGCAGAGAAATGATTTTCCTTATGCTGTTTTTCTTGAACCTCTTACATTTTTTAGAAATTGGTTTTTGACATTATTATATAATTACATCATCTCTTCCTTTCCTTCCCCTTAACCCTAACAACATGACACGATGTTCATGTTTGTCTTCCCAGTCTTTCCACAGCTTCATCGTTTAGTGAAAGCATGTTCACTGAATGAACGGGAGCAGAATGGGCTGCCCCACCCCTGTGGGAGTCTACGAATAGAGCAGACTCGAAATCTCAATGCAAGTTGACCTAACAGAAACAAAGCTCTCTGCAGAGAGGAGGTGGTAGCCTGCTCCACACTGTGGAACAAAGGAAGACCTAGAACTTAGGAGTAGGCACTCGAGTTCATTTGCCTTCCAACTGTCAGACACTGTCTTCATGCATATTTACTAATTGTACTGGCTGGTTTTGTGTGTCAACTTGACACAAGCTGGAGTTGTCACACAGCAAGGAGCCTCAGTTGAGGAAATCCCTCCAATAGACTCAGCAGTAAGGAATTTTCTCAACTAGTGATCAAGGAGAGAGGATTCAGTCCATTGTAGGTGGTGCCATCCCTGGGCTGGTAGTTTTGGGTTCTATAAGAAAGCAAGCCAGGGGAAGCAAGCCAGGGGATGCAAGCCAGTAAGTAACATCCCTCCATGGCCTCTGCATCAGCTCCTGCTTCCTGACCTGCTTGAGATCCAGTCCTGACTTCCTTTGGTGATGAACAGCAATGTGGAAGTGTAAGCTGAATAAACCCTTTCCTCCCCAACTTGCTTCTTGGTCATGGTGTTTGTGCAGGAATAGAAACCATGACTAAGACACTAACCAAGCATTTATTTAGTCATACTAAACTATATCTTGGCTAATATCAAATATAATCCTAAATATTTGAGAGAACATGACCAATACTACATAAACCTTGCACTCATACCTGAGTGTGAGAAAAAGAGCACATGTTGAGCTGTTACTACATTTTACTTTACTTTTTAAAAAATATTTATTCATTTTATTTATGTGAGTACACTGTAGCTGTCTTCAAAAGAAGAGGGCATCAGATCCCATTACAGATGGTTGTGAGCCACCATGTGGTTGCTGGGAATTGAACTCAGGACCTCTGGAAGAGTAGTCTGAACCGTCTCTCCAGCCCCTACATTTTACTTTCCTTACAAAAGTCATAACAGAAAGGATTTTAAAAATAATGTATTCAGTTAATTCACATCATAGTGTTTGTTAGTGGAAGGCAACAGTTTCTATCTCTGGCTTTCATAAATATATGTACACACACATGCACACATGGGGGCAGGGGACAGAAATGGAGGGAGAGCCAGCTGTCTTCTCATTTCAAATATGTGCATATACTCTCGACAGAGGGTGGACCTAGATCAGAGATGCTGGGGACAGAAACAAGAAGTCCATCCTTTCTGAGACAGATCTTCAGTCTCCATTACTCAATGCTAGCAATGATGATACGAACACAACAAATTGGGATTTATTCTATCAATATAAAAGATTATCATGCTATCAACAGAAATGAATTAGGCTAAAGGGGTTTGAGAAGCCCAGGATTATCGACTGACTCATGTTCACAAATCCTCAGCTCTTCCTACTTCAACAATGTCAAATAGTGATAGCATTCTCGCTTCAAACTCATGACCTGCACATGTCTTATTGTTTACATTCATGTATCATGAACACATTCACGTCTGAAAATCTTTATTTTATGTGTATCAGTAGTTTGCCTGCATGTGTGTTTGTGCAATCTTGGTTTCTCTTTCGACACATTTCCTAGATTTGGCTCTGAATACTTTCCAGTATCTTTATGGTGTCAGCTTAGGAAATCCAACAATGACCAATCCACACATCTGACTGCTTCCCAAGAAGCAAAAGAATCCTGCTGATGATCCAACCCACACTCCTGTCACTGTCTATAATCATATCTTCCCATCACCCATATATTTACTTAGTGCTACATTTGAACAATTATAATTATTATGAGAGAACTGTGGGAGGGTGGACCAGGAGTCGGTAACAACTGAACTGTAAAAACAAATAAATAAACAAACAAATAAATAAAAGCATTGAATTTCTCTGAAAAGATTATAATTCTCTGCTTAAAATGTCCCAATATGATTAAAATTTGAAAACTATATACAAATCAATTCAACATAAATACATTTTATTTGGAGACATTCGTTTTACATACGGGCTTTTTCTGGAGTTTCTTATGTCTTTAATAGCAGATAAAATGTGGAAAGATTTTTATTTTTGCTATGATATTCTGTTATATATACCTTATATCATCTCTTCAGACAATGTTATTCCTCATACTTATCATTTTCAGTTATTCCCTCTATGTGTGCATATCCGTATAGATGCCTGTGTGTGCACATATGTGTAGATGCCTGTGTGTGCACATCTGTATAGATGCCTGTGTGTGCACATCTGTAAAGATGCCTGTGTGTGCATATCTGTATAGATGCCTGTGTGTGCATATCTGTATAGATGCCTGTGTGTGCACATCTGTATAGATGCCTGTGTGTGCACATCTGTATAGATGCCTGTGTGTGCACATCTGTATAGATGCCTGTGTGTGCACATCTGTATAGATGCCTGTGTGTGCACATGTGCATGCTTTTACATGTGCATATGCATGCACATGTAGATAGAGGCCAGGGAACAATCTCGAGTGTTGTTCTCCAAGAGCAGTACTCATTGTTTGGGACAGTCTCTCAGGGGCCTGGGACTCATTGATTCAACTATGCCAGCTGCACAGTGAACCACAGGTCCTCCTGTCTCTACCTCTTCACAGCTATAATTACAGACAGCGCCTTTTTACCCAGACTCTAGGGTATGTACTGAAGTCCTCATGCTTACCCAATGAGCATTTTTACCAATGAAGCTATCTCTTTAATCCAATTTTTATTTTAATGGCAGCATATGGCTGTAATTTGTAACTGCAAGGACTCTTCTGGCTACAGGCAACTTTGTAATAAATAAAATTGCGTGATAATTAAGTTACTCATAAACCTTTCCTTGTAGTTTGGGTAGTTTTAAAATTTAGTGTCTTCATGTATAGAAACTCAAATGTCTTAAAAATCCTTTGCAGTTTTATTTTTTCAAGATGTATTTTATTTTATGTATATGCATGTTTGGCTTCATGTACATAAATGCAGTACCTGTGTGCCTGGTGCCCAGAGATGGTAGAAAAGGTTGTCAGATACCTTGAAATTGAAGTCATAGATAGTTGTCAGCCACCGTGTAGTGCTGGGAACCCAAACCCTAGTCATCTATCAATAAAAACAGCAAGCGCCCTTAACTATTGAACCAGGCTCCAGCCCATACTCACAAGATTTCTCCATTGAATCTTTGCTTCCGATTTCATTTTCAATTAAAGTTTTACTATAATTTACTTTTTATTAATTAAAACTGTTCTTTGACAATTTTATGCAGTATGTAATACAGTCTAGTTATTCCCAGCCCACCCTCTCTTAACTCCCTCTTACCTCAATTGGATCCTTCCTATCCCCTCAGCTTCCTCTTACCTCAGATCCTTTTCACCCTCCCCATACTGTTTCCTTTTCCATGTCTGTGTTTTTCTTGTTTTACCATCTACTGAGTTTAACCAGGGCAGTCAGGATGACCATACCTATGGAACTAGATAGTGAAGCCTAATGGGCACACCATTCATACACATCTGAAGATAATGACCCACCCTCTCCCATAATCCATCTTCTTTAGGGTCATTACAACAAACTGTAATTCTATAAAGTCCCTCTAATGGTTTATTTCTAGGTCCTTTGTGGTTTTGGTGGCCTTATAGATGATGTTTAATAAACATACTTTATTTGTTTATGTAGGTAAATGTAAACATTATTGGCTTTATCTATTTACTGGTGTCTACCAGCTTTGCTAACCGTTTTAATGATAAACTGAAGACTCTCTGTGTAATCAGTGTCTGTGGCTAATCACATTTTTCTATTTATTTTTTGCCTTCTTGCTTGCCCTATTTTGCTAGGTGAAATCATAGTTAGCTTGGCCACTTAAGAGTATTAAGAATATGTTACCTCTCATTAGAATGTTTGGAGTTTAGGGCTTTACTCTGCGAGGTGCAGAGTGATTATCATTGAACTGATTCGGAATCTTCTGACTAGTTTGTTCTGTAATTCCTCTCTGTAGAGAACACTGGGAATTAAAGTGTAGCCACCTCAGGAAGCACAAACTCTTTTTTAGTTTCTTTTCTGAACTTAGGAAGTAACATTATAGTTTTAAATCTGTTTCTCTTTTAAGGAAATTCACTTGACAGGAATATTTATTTACTTAATCCAATTTTAAGCAATGAGTGTAAGAATGTTATCATTGTATAAAAACTGCCTCATTGTATTATCCTTTCCTACCTCAAGACTGCTCCAAAGACTTTTCTTTCCTTGTCTAAGTCCTCTTCTCCTTGCTTTCCATGTTCTGACCTCCCGCCTCTTTCCTTCAGAACTTCTATATATCTCAAAATTACAGTTATCTACTGGAACATCACTGTTTCAGACACCCCTTCAGTGGCCCTTGTATTGTAGGAATTCCCGTACTCTACCCTTCAGAGATTACTCAAGTGCTCACTGAGGAATTACATGTCTGGTGCCGTTGTAGGTATATGAGCTTTACAAGGAGATATGAATGTGTGCCAATCTTTGACAGCTGGATTACCCAACCACAGTGCTGCCAGGGAGTGGACCTGCCCATTGTTTTCTCCGGTGTCTAGCATACACCTGGAATGCAATTCCTTGAATATCCATTGAATACAAAACCCAACCAAGGGAGAAGAAGGAAATTACAGTTTAACCTTCATGGCTTACATTACGGCCATAGATGCATTCCACACTCGTTGCCTTAAATTAACGTTCAGGCCTAGTAGAATCAAAAGTCTTGAGGCTCATTTGAAATAGAAAATCTTCAGTCCTTCGACTCCTAAGCCTGCATGTTAACAAAATCCTTAGGCATTTGTGTAACATTAGCCAGGGGAGCCTTGTTCTTTCTCCCTGATGCTTTCTGGATTACTTGATCTAGTATCCTTTCATAAATGTAATCTTCTTAGGCTCTACCTAACACTGTCCTAAACCCCAAAACTCTTCCTACATCCAGGTTCTTTGCAGTATGTAATACATGCCAAGTGTATTGGGGATCAAGAGGATTGCTTGTTTTCCTGCTCAAGGGCCATAGTCTCCTCCAGGAGCACCGCCGGGCCAGGCTGGAAAGGCTTGAAAACTCCTCTGTTTGTTTCGCCAAGAAGATGTTGTGAGTATGAGAGGAACTGCATATGAACTCTTCATGCTTTACATGACAAAATCATTGGAGAGCACTCATTGGCACAGAGCGAACAAGGTTCAATGTCTTTATCTGCTTCAAAATAATGTGCATGTGACATGTGACTTCCATTGTGGGTAGAGTGCCTCACAGGTTAATAGATCACATTTCCAAACACACACACACACACACACACACACACACACACACACACACACACACACACACACACACTTCTCTGTCTCTGTCTCTCTCTGTCTCTGTTTCTCTCTGTCTCTGTCTCTGTTTTTCTGTCTCTCTGTCTCTCTGTCTCTCTGTCGTCTCTGTTTCTCTCTCTCTCTCTCTCTCTCTCTCTCTCTCTCTCTCTCTCTCTCTCTCTCTCTCTCTCTCCCTTTCTCTCTCCAGGCTTCAAACCCACCCTGCTTCTGTCTTCCTAGAAACCTCTCACGAACTTTGTCTTTCCTATCTCTGAGTGGAAATGATTACATAACGATCTGTAAAAGAGGCTGACACATGCAGGATCTGGTCTGGGTTACAGTGTGCTCAGCCAAAAATGGCTTGTCTATTTTTTCTTAAAAAAATAAATATTTTTTAAGGAAACTAATAAGTCTCGTTATACATAGCAGGAAAATTGCCTAACTTCATCAACATATGTATGTGTCTGTTACATGGACCGGTTAGTGCTACAGTGTTCTCTCATGGAAATGTTGCTCTTTCCCAATCCCTATCCATCAAGGGGGTGCAGATGTGATCCAAATTGCTCACCAATTTCCAAAGCTACTTCGAGAACACTCGTTAGCGTTCTCCTCTGCACTCCCTCACTCTCAGGAGCCGTAAAATGCTTCAGCTCCCTCACACCTGCTGCCTGCCACTCTCTAGCTGTGTCTCTTGCATAGCTCTATTCAGGTCAGGGGCTCTTCCTCCACCCCAGTGTCAATCATCAAACCTGTGGCTTCAAAGCCCTGGTCTCTAAAGTGTGGTTTGGGGATCCGAGGTTTACAGAAGACCTAGAAAATCAAAACAGTGTTTATAATAACTCTGGAGTGCCAATATATAATAACTCTGGAGCCGATTATAATAATTCTGGAGTGCCGATATATAATAACTCTGGAGTGCCAATCGCGTTTTGCTGTTTCCTTAGCTGCTTGCCGTGGGTGTCACAACAATGGATCAATAGCGGGCGTGAGGAAGGCCCCCCTATTAGGTGGATATTTTTGTTTTAAATGTGTTATTTTTCTTGAAACATTATTTTGTGTCCCCATGGAAAGATTTATTATTACTTTGAAATCAACGAGCAGGATGTTTTATAATTACCAACTTGTCCATTTAAAGTCATATAGTAAATAAAGTAAACATGGGCAAAAGTTTTGTAAGCCTCTGATTCTTTTAAGCAAGTAAAGTTCTCCTGAGATCAGAAAGTTTAGGAAATGCTGAGGCAGCTCAAACGAATAAGCAAATGCATACATTTTTCAAAGAGGAAAAGAGAGGAAGGAAGGCTGATAACTGAGAGTTCACTTCTCAGACTGTTGAACGTGCACTCATTTATATCGCATAGTGGAGGAGTGACGGAGAAAGCCCACAGTGGAGGAGTGACGGAGAAAGCCCACAGTGGAGGAGTGACGGAGAAAGCCCACGGCGTGTGTCCTGGCTCGAGTGCCCAGTGAACGTAAACTCGGGGCAATACCTCCCATCAGACATCTCAAGGCTACCTCAGGCTCTTCATGTTTAACAAGAAATTCCACTGTTTTCTCTTCAAAGAACTTCAAGTTTCTCCCAGAAAATAATATCCCAAACTACTGTTTAAAAATGTTTTAAAAGCTAGATTCCCAAAGCAAGTCTTCACGCCATTTTTATACTGAGTAACTTACCAACGGCTGCCATTGCTACCTTTGTAGCGGCTCTTAAAACTGTGACCTCACCTCAGGTCCCAGCTTCACTTCAAGGTCTCAACGTCTGATGCCTGTTGACTGGCTGTTTATATCTCTGTCTCTAGTCTCACCCTAGTCTGTATTCCATGGATCACTCAATTTTTTTTTCTGAAACATGGAATTGCATCGCCTCCTCTTTAAAATATTTTATTGACTCCATATTTGCATCAAGGTGAAATATGAACTCATGGAAATAGAGCATATTTAGTATCCAGGCTAAATACATTTATTATTTACTCAAGGTAAACCAATCATTATCATCCTCTTTGTCTAAGTGTGTGTGTGTCTGCGTGTGTGTGTTCTCAAGAGGCACCCACATTTTATTTAGGCACCACATTAAAATTATTTGATTTTATTACCGTTATTATTATTGCTACTACTACTATTATTATTATTATTTTAATGAGACATGGTCTGTCACTGGCCTGGGCTTGCTAATTAGTCTGGCCAGCCACAGGAACCTCCTCTGTGCTGAGATGCAATTGTGTCACCCACCTTACTTGGATTTGTGTGACCATCAAACTCAGGTACTCACCATGGTAAGTACTTCGCTGACATAATACCTCAGTAGCCGGAAGGTTAGGCAGTGTGTTTGATTTATCTGTCAGGAAATAGATTCACTGTGCACTTTAAAGTAAAGGATCAGTCACAGGACACACAGGCATAGATTCTGAGTTTTCAGGGATAGAGGGCCTGAGAGGGAAAAGGGAAAGGTGGGCCTGGGAAATAGTAGGTCAGTCACTGTGCCAACACCAAGCATGTGAGACCCCACATGGACTGTGAAGTATCCTCCGGAAAGTCTGTGCAAAGTTTTGATCTGGGTGCGTCTGCATCAGGTGTCTGGTAAGGGTCAAAGGGCCACTGGCTGGAGAAGCTTGTGCTGAGGAGATCTGAACATGGAATGGATTAGACTGAGGAGAAGCTGGGGCCCTCCAGTGCTCCCGACTGTCCCCCATTACTTATTACCAATGGCAACTCAGAGCGTAATGGCTGTTGGGTCCCTTCCCCTAAATCTTGTACAAGCTCCCTATTTGGTAAATGCTAACAGAACTATTCAACACAAGAGAATGTGAAATCTGATTCCCAGGTTAGCCAGGTTTGCCAGGTTAGGAATGAATCAGCAGTCCTCAAATCTTCAAGACACAGCAAGTCTGACTAGGACTTGAACCCAGGCAGCCTGGCCCAGATCCCATCATTGCCTAATATTTGTGACTTCACATTCTGCATCGGGAGGACTTTACATAACCGAGTTTCCGCAGATTCCTGTAGTCCATCCTCTTCTTTAGCCTCCGAGAGCTGTGGGAACCTGACTATGGGGTACGCTTCTATACCTTTCCTCTGCCAGATGCTATGCTGTGTCCACACGTGTGATGTTCACTTTTATGGTCTTAGCTAAACTCTTGTCTCCAGAACAAAACCCTTGGCTTGCAAAGTTTGGTCACATGCTCCTTGTGTGATAACATATGATGTGTATGCTCCTTGAAACTCAGTGCGTAGCCCTTGTGAGGACAGAGGAGCATCTGTTAGCTCCCTGTTCGTATAGATCACCAAGCATCTATACTTAGAAATCAAATTATAAGTGAAGAATCATATTCCTTAGTGACTGTTTATTATTTCATTGAACTCCTTTCTGGATTATAAACTTAATTAAGAGAAGAATTTTAGTCTTGTTGAATGTATCCTCAGTATCTAGTGGGTGTAACAGTTGTTGAATTAATGAGGCCCAGAGTTCAGATAATTGAATATGTTTTCTATGTGGTTGGCAAAGTACAAAGAGAAAGGATTCCTGTAAATTGACTCGCATGTCTTCTTTTCAGATGGTTTCTAAGGTAAAGTCGTGCTATGAAATTCTAGATTTTGTTTTTCTTGCTCTGATTTTGGTGACATCACAGTAAACCTGATTTCTTAAAAGCTTCAGTGATGCCCTGCAGCACAGAGGTGAGTAGATGGTCCTTGCTACTTGAGGAGGGGCAGGGTGCAGGCTCCTGCGGGCTATTCTGTTAGACTCCACTGCTGGGAGAGTGTGATCACCAGCTGTATTGTTTTTAAGATCAGATAAAGCCCAGGCAATGAAGTCTTCTGGTGCTCACTCACAAGGAGACTACAGTCCGGATTGTAACAGAGACCTGGAAACACACTGGTTTCAATAGGAGAAGTTAAGTAAGGAACTATGCTCTTCGGTAAAGCGAAAGAGTGAAGGAAGAATTGACAAGAACTGCACCAGGATCTAGGGGAAGCTTTGTAGTGTACGTACATGCTGTCCTTGCATGCTGCAAGTGAGGGAAATAAAACTCTGTGAAGGATAGAATCAACAGTATTGCCCCCCTAAAGCAAAAGTTAGGAGAGTTGAGTCTTTGAGAATAAAGGAGGGAGTCTTAATTGGAAAGTTTGTGAATCTGGGTTCTGTTTGTATTTACTTATGAAAGATAATTATAATGTGAGATTTTATACCCTGAGTAGGTGTGTCAATCAAAACAAGTGTTGAACAGGCTGGCATGAAACCCAAGATGCTTATGATAGGCACGCAGTTGTGGAATTAAAATGCAGACTGTTCTGTTAAACCAACAGTTATGGTCAAAGGAGAAGTGTAAACAGGTTCTTAACTCACAGTACATTGTTATTTTTCCTCCTTCACAGCTAAACCCATATGACATCCACAAACAAGAACTGAGCTACAGGATTTGGTAAGACCTCGCTTTATAAGAAAACAGGATGTGGTGTGCGCGCGCGTGCGCATGCGTGTGCGTGTTAGGGAGAAGTACAGTAAAGTCCTGTGATTTACTATTCATGGGATTCTCTAATCCTTGAGAACTATACATCTGGTTATGGCGGAGTGCAATTCTTTGGGTCTCTTTCCTTTCCAAATCTGTTCTTCTTACGTGGACATAGTCTTCACTTTTTTTCTATGAAGAAGTCTGGTATCAAGGATTTCAGTTGGACTACATTTTGATGTATTCATTCTCTGTGGAATACGGCTGAGTTCAGTGAACTCTGATTATGGCTACACATGAATGACTGATCTTTCTTATGTGTATGACATGTTTGGTATGTGTAAATACACATGTATATGTTTGGGGGGATGCCAGAGGTTGGAGTTGGTTTGGGTGTCTTCCTGGATTGCTTACCACCTTATTTGTTGTGTCAGGGTCTCTCACTTACACCAAGAAACCTTTAATCTAGCTAGCCTGCTTGCCCTGGGACTCTGAAAGGCTGCCATACTTGTTCCCCATATAGTAAGCATGAACAATGAACAATACACACACATACTCTCTCTCTCTCTCTCTCTCTCTCTCTCTCTCTCTCTCTCTCTCTCTCTCTCTCTCCTACACACACACACACACACACACACACACACACACACCATATGTAATGTTAATTTTTTTGGTTGTTCAGTATGTAATAGAAATGTGTTTGAGAAGACAAGTTTGTTTTAATTTTGTTATAAGAGGACTTGACAGGTAAATAGTAATCCTAGAATCAATAGACATGGTCACCTTATGTCTGTCCCATGTTATCAAATGCTACATTCCAAGGTGACTCATTATTAGTTTTGTATTAAAAACCTTTAGTAGTTTTCATTTGAACAAATACATATCAATCTATATAATATCTATCTCTCTATATGATCAAACATGCATAACATACAGAGAGAGGTGAGGGTTCTTGGGTCTGGGGACAAAGCTCATTCAGTTAGCCAGTAAAGTGTTTGCCTTAAAGTATGAAGCCTAGAGCTCAAACCCATAGGAAAAAAAGCCTCATGTGGTAGTGTGTATTTGTAAATCCAGTGTTGGAGAGAAAGGGGAAGAACTGGAAACCTGTGTCTCACTGGCCAGTCAGCCTAGTCTTCTTGGAGAGTCCCCAGGATAACAAGGACCACCCCCCTTAGAAATAAGAAACTATAGAGACTGAGGGGTGGTACCTGAGGTTGTCCTCTGGCTATACACACACACACACACACACACACACACACACACACACACACACACACCAGCAACATGAATGCAGGTTCCAGGCTTGCTGTCTTTGGGAGGAGATGTGGAGGCCAGAGTAGCATGGCCCTCCAGGCCCTCCTGAGATTCATGCAGCTACTCACAGGCACAGGAGAAGGTCTCCAGTTAGTGAGTTACAATCGACCTTTCACATTTCATGCCATCTTAGTGTGTATTTACCTTCACTTAAAGAACAATATTACCTAACAAAATCACAAATCCGACCTGTGTCTTCACAGCAGAATTCTGTCTCAAAGAGGAAACGTGTATTTAGAATATGATCTGCTCCAGTCGTTCCCTCATTCGTGTGTGTGTGTGTGTGTGTGTGTGTATGTGTGTGTCTGTGTATGTGTGTATGTGTGTATGTGTGTATCTGTGTGTATCTTTGTGTGTGTCTATGTGTGTTTGTATGTGTGTCTGTGTATGTGTATCTGTGTGTATGTTTGTGTGTTTGTCTATGTGTGTGTCTGTGTGTATCTGTGTATGTGTGTGTGTATGTGTGTATGTGTATATCTGTGTGTATATGTTTGTGTGTGTCTATGTGTGTGTTTGTGTGTGTATCTGTGTATGTGTGTGTGTCTGTGTGTGTGTGTCTGTGTGTGTGTCTGTGTGTGTGTATGTGTCTGTGTGTCTGTGTGTGTCTGTGTGTGTCTATGTGTGTTTGTATGTGTGTCTGTGTATGTGTATCTGTGTGTATGTTTGTGTGTTTGTCTATGTGTGTGTCTGTGTGTATCTGTGTATGTGTGTGTGTATGTGTGTATGTGTATATCTGTGTGTATATGTTTGTGTGTGTCTATGTGTGTGTTTGTGTGTGTCTATGTATGTGTGTCTGTGTGTATGTGTATCTGTGTATGTGTGTATGTGTGTGTGTCTGTGTGTGTGTATGTGTATGTGTGTCTATGTGTGTGTGTCTGTGTGTGTGTATGTGTCTGTGTGTCTGTGTGTGTCTGTGTGTGTGTATGTGTATGTGTGTCTGTCTGTGTGTCTGTGTGTGTCTGTGTGTGTGTGTGTGTCTCTGTATGTGTATGTGTGTGTGTGTATGTGTGTGTGGGGGTGTTATTTGTTTGTCTAGTTTCCTGAAAACCATCTTTCTCCCTCTTCTGATCCTTCTTTGCTTTGCCTGTGGTACTTTAAGATTCATGTTCATGATAGTAGCATAAAGCTTCTAGAATTCATGGAATATTTATAATTTCTTCTGCATTATCCCCAAAAGATATCATGTTAATGATTTTTTGTGGTATGAATGTCTGTATAGCTGTCAATACTCAAATATCAACATCTGCAAATTGTCTCATTTCAAGCACAGGGTTAGAATGTACCCAGGGTTAGGTCCAGTAGTCAGCACAACACACCTGGAAGAGGGAGCTTCAGCTGAGGAAATTTTCCCATTGAACTTGCCTGTGAACATTTCCTCGACTGCTAATTGATGTTGAGAGTCTAGCAGACTGTGGGGAATGGCCTCCTGGGCAGATGAGCCCAGGCTACACAAGAAAGGCAGCTGAGCATGAGCCTGAAGGAAGTCAGTGAGAAGCTGTGCTTTCCCCCTGGTTCCAGTCTTTAGGTTTTTGTCTTGGCTTTCTCCTTTGTAAGTCAAACAAACACTTTTTTTCTTCCAGATTGCTTTTGGTCATGGTATTTATTACAGGAACAGAAAGTAAACTAAAGCAAATGTCAACAGCTTTGCAAAAAAAGTCTTCTTGATCTTCTTACCATTGACATGCTCATAATTGGTATTGTTATTTTATTATTTTGAAGCCCCTCCCCCTTGCTTTTTAAATATCATGGCTTGAACACAGGCTCTTGTACATGTTAGGCAAAGGCTCTACTGAGCTCCAATCCAAACCTTTCCACTCCCTCTCCCCACTTCGATACGTGGTCTCATCATATTGCTCAGGCTAGTCTTGAACCTGTGATCCTCTTAACTCAGGCTTTGGAGTATCTAGAATTATGGGCTCGTGCCACCACCAGGCCAGCTGGTAAAGCATTTTGAGTTTATATCCAGGCAATCTCTGAGACAGAGTTTGAACTCTCCAACTTTCAAACACGTCCATTAACTTAGAGCAAGATTCTAAACCCCGTCCCTTCCCAGTGCTGTAGGCAGAGTACTGCTGTCCCTGTGTCTCTGTGGAGTCTGTGCTTTTATTTTCCAGGGCAGGAGGAAACCACTCTGTATACTTCTTCCTGAGGCACACATTGTAAATATACTGTGAGTCAGGGAGAACATGGAGACAGCCCAAACTGGCAATCACCAGAGAAGGAAAAAGTCATCAGGAACATGAGACACTAAAGAAACAGATGTAAGAATTACTTTTTATAAGTTTTGTTACAGAATTTTTTCCTAATTCTCCAGTTTTAGGAATTATGTAGGTGTACAGATCGGCATGGTCCAGGAAAAAAACCCAACAAACTTGGTTTTAGAAATTGAAAAAGAGGCAAGTGATGGATGGGCGTGGTGGTACATGCCTGAAAACCCAGGGGGCAGAGGTGGAAGATCATGGGTTCCAACTCAGCCTGGGCAACTTCACCTCAGACTCAAAAACAGAATAGGGGCCTTAAGAAGGGGGCCTTGAAGACAAAACTACAGAAACGACATTTTATTTAAATGTAACTTTAAAGAAAACGAAATCACTTTTTTACTTATGTTTCCTTTATTTTCATAGCTAATGGTTTATTTCTATTTAAATGCAGAATCCTAGTTTCCTTTAAGGCAAATTAATTTGTCACAGGAGTATAAATTCCATGCTGTTTATTAGTGTGAAATTGAGGTGGCTTTATATAAAATCAAATAAGATCAGAAGAAAATAGCAAGGATTTTTTTTTGGTATATAAGAGTCACTGGATGATGGTTCCCTGTGGGTTTTTTTTATAGTAACTATAGAAGTGAGGGAAAATACAAAAAAGAGAGCATGCTACATGAATATTTCAATATATATCATTATTATTATATTAATATAAATATTTTAATAATTAATATCAATATTATGGATATATTTGTCAGAGTGAATTACAACACTATACCAATTCAAATTAAATTCTATCAGATAAATAATCACATTCATACTTAACATTTGTTTTTTACACATTACATAGAATATGTCTAATTTAATTTAATTGATGTTCTTCTTTAAAATATTTCAGGCTACTTATCTTGGAGTACACACCAGTAAAATATCCTGGCGACTTGGAGTTCTTTGAACTGCCTTTCTCCCCACTGGATGAGTTCCCCATACATAACTCATCAATACTTCTGAGCCTGGACTTCTGTTTTATCATGCAATCTGTTACAAAACATAAAAACAAAATCCAATTTTGAGCTAAAACAACTATTTTTAGGACACATAGAAGACTGCAAATAAGACATCAGAGAGAGAGAGAGAGATTGAGAGAGATTGAGAGAGAGAGAGAGAGAGAGAGAGGAAGGAAGAGGAGGGGAGGGGATGGGAGGGAGGGGGAGCAGAAGAGGAAGAGGAAAGGGGAGAGGAAGGAGGGGAGGGGGAGAGGGAGGAGAAGGGAAGGGAGAGAAGAGGGAGATGGGTTTTAAAGCAGCAAAAGATTCCTCAGGAATTCTGCACACTCTGAAGCTGCACCGGCCATTGCTGCATCCCCAGCAGCTGTCCTAAACTGCTAGCAGCTGAGAACCCAGGGAAAGCTCATGACCGAATGATAGGACGCTCAGTGTTCCTTATTTTCTGTTCCTTGTCAGATCAAGCCTATATGTTGTTTTCGTTCTACAATCTTTAGCTTTTCTGTTCATGTCTGATCACTGGATACTTGAAAAATGTCCCCACTGCTCCTGAAGGGGTCAGGACATTGACCGAGGCTGAGGTGTATCCCCAGCCAGACTGTCTGTTCTCCAACTCTCTCTCTTGTCTACTCTAACCAGACCTCGGGGATCATATCAAGATTCTCTTAGCTTTCCCCCCCCCTCGTGTGTAAAGTGGAACTAAAATAATGCCCACTTGTCTTGAGGTTTCAGTTTGCTGATGTTTCTGATCTACTCAGTGGTTGAAATGAGCTATAAACGTTGCTTCTATTATAGAAGCTTTCTATACATTGCACAGTCACATGCTCTTGGTTTAACACTCTTAATTTTACTATAGTTGTGAGGTTGACCCTTTATGTTGTATGCATACAGGCAATGTACAGTATCGGTCTGCTAGACCAGAGGAACTGAGGAGCCAGGAAAAAGGCTTCTTCTTTCTGTTGAAATCTTTCCTTCATCTGGTTCCTAAAGCAAGACTTATCCTTTTATTTCATGGCTTGAGATAAAATCATTTCAAAGCACAGGGTGGGAGAGATGGTTATGAGCACCCCGCTCTTGCAGGGGACCTGAGCTGGTCTCTCAGCATCCACTGTCGAGAACTGCAGGCATTTGGTGGCCTCCAGGCATCTGGTGGCCTCCACAGGTACCAGCACTTGTGTGCGCATGTCCACACAGGCACACAGGCCTACAGATAAGTAAAGACAAAACTTTGATAAGCATGCACTTTAGGATGTCACTACATCGTATGTCTTGAGTTTATAATAAAATATTAATTGTGTGTGGCATTTATAATCTCTTGGTCAATTGTGCCTGCCTGTTTCTCCCTCTCCAGTTACCTTTAAATGGCCATCTGAAAAACCCTCCTTCACCCTTTAGCCTTATAGCTTAACAATACTCCCATCCTGCATATTCATCTGAAGAGGGAAAGCCTATCCACGGTCATTCTTTCCTGTTCCCCCAACATGCCACACTTGTTTATGCCACACCCAGAGTGTTTCTTCACTTGAAGCTGTGCGCTCATTCACTAAATGGCACCTTTCTGTTTGAAGGAGGACGGATGCTATTAAATCTCAAATACCTGTACCTGACTTGCAATGGCCATCTGATGACTGAATGGTTAGCTCTGTGCACACTGATTCTGCCCCACAAGGAGCTGTATTCTAAGACCCTCCTTAAACATGGTTTTTCGAGCCCTCTCACCCTTTTCTTCTATCCACAGATTTTTTTTAAGGACCCCCCCCCCCAACCTACAGAGGATTTCAAGTACCTTTTTCTATAATGTCCAATTTACTTAACTAGGGTTTATAAGAACTTCTAAGGGAGGATCTTACACTTCTGTCTACTAAAGGTTGCTAGTAATTCCTACATTACAGGGGTAGATCTATTCAGGTTTCTTTCCTCTTTAAAACTAATGACAGGAAATCTGATCGGGGACCAGACAGCAGGCAAGTTCCATGGTTAAATACTTGTATAGTTTGGAAAGGAGAGAGAGAGAGAGAGAGAGAGAGAGAGAGAGAGAGAGAGAGAGAGAGAGAGAGAGAGAGAGAGAGAGAGAGAGAGAGAGAGAGAAAGAGAGAGACAGAGACAGAGAGAGAGACAGAGACAGACAGAGACAGAGACAGAGGATGCAGAAGGGGAGAGAGTGAGGTTAGCTGGGAGAACACAGAGTGGAGGCAACAGGGTGAATTCCACCTTGCAGTTCTTCCAGCTCTAAGTCCTGACACCTGGGGCCATAGCAAAGGCCCAATAAGGTGACATCAACCAGCACTTTACCTGCTTAGAAAGCTTCTGTACAGCGTCTTGCAGACTGACTTCAGGGACTATAAGGCAGATACATGATGGAGTAAGCGGACTCCCCAGGCTCCCTAACATTGTCATTTCAGGATAAAACTTATTAATAATCACCAGGGACCTCACCTGCTCCTAAGTGGGACCGGCATGAAGTAAATTTGTATCCACTTGAATTTATTCTTACATTTACAGGTGAAAGGATACTTATTTAACGTCTGATTCAGCCGGAACGATTTCAGAACAAAAGGGATGAAATAAAATGGTAGGAGCGAAATAGATTGTAATGAGAAACTCGTAAGAAATCCACTTCCGAGTGGCACAATTTAAAACTTAAGCCACACTTCTAACGAGGACAAACGGGGCCGCTCAATATATTTGGAATTAAACACACACACACACACACACACACACACACACACACACACACACACAAACAAGGAAATGGATTACGGTGGAAAATAGGCGTCATAAAGGCATTAGGAAGAAAAGATACTTGGAATTCATGAGATACTGCCCTGGGAAAGATTTGGCAAAATGGCTGATTTGAAAGAGGTTAGCTATGCTCCCCAAATCTCCGGAGAAGCTGAATCACCTTACTTTATATTTATTTCTCCAAGTGTCGAAACACTTATAGACGTAGCCAAGAGACCACAAAGTAAAGATGTCAAATGCTTTCTCAAGCCAAACTGTAAAATTTCATCAAACACAAGTGGAATTTTTAGCTTTGCCTTTCATTGTTTACAGTTTCAAAATATCTGTATAAAGGAAAAAATTTATTTTCCTAGGAAGCCCCACCATACGCCTCAAGATTTCTAACCCCTCACCCGAGACTAATTTGATGTGCACCCCCACCCCCCTTTTTTATGAGGTGTGTGACCAACGTTTCCATAACTTCTCCAAAGTGTCGCTGGCCCCGGAGAAGTTGAAGTTCACCGCGCTCTGCCATTTGGAGTCCTTCCCAGCTCGCACCATTCCGCGCTGCCTCCACGCGCTTTTGTTTCTGGAAGCTGAAGGGGGCGTGTGGCGAGGCTTTTGGACCAGCCGGGGACGTTTGTCCGGCTGCAGCGCCAGGGATGCTCTGAGGACGGCTCTGGAGGTGGCTGGGGCCGCTCCAGGCGCCGGGCCGCGTAATCCCTGCGCTAAGTGCTTGGCTCGCAGTCTGCAGTCACTAGTGGGAGCTGGAGAGGGCGAGTGAGAAAAATTCCAGCGGCGGCGGCGGAGCGGGAGGAGGGACAGGAGCTGCGGCGGCAGCGGCGGCGGCGGCGACGGCGGCAGCGGCAGCGGCAGCGGCGGAGGCTGAAGTTGCCGGCGTGGTGCTCGGAGTGCGGGCGCCGAGGACCCGGGACCAGGGGCGCGGCGGCGGGTAAGGGGCACTGGGAAGGGATCTGGGGTGCGGATCGAGGGGTCTCTGAGGTAGCCCGCGCTTTGTGCGGCGATCGGGGCGGGACACGTGCTCCTCGGGGAGCGGGACACCCGGACAGCGGGGCGCTCCCGGGCCACGAGCGCTGGGGACGCCAAGGGGCGCCCAGCTCGGGACCAGCCACCTGCCTCGCCTGCTCCCCGGACTCGCTCCACCGCGCTCAGGGGACAGCCACAGCCTCCGGTCCTCTCGTGCTCTCTCCAGCCCCTTAGTCACTCCATCCTCTCCGTCCTCCACTTTTCCGAGTCTCTCCAACGCGGGTCCATACTTAGTGACTGACTTTCCCCACCTCTTGCTCCCCGAACTCCTTTCCTCCCTCCCGTGTCCCTCCACAGTATTCCCATCGGTTCTCTGCAGGGTGAGGTTTTTCTGACATTGGAGAAAGACCCTCCGGAAGTTGTGCGGGGCGGCAGGTATCTAGTTTCTCTGAGCCTCTCCAAGGAGGCTGAGTGCTCTGTGTTCTGAATGGGGACCTTGTGGCTTCCTGGAGTTATTAGGGACTGCTCTTTTCTTAGTCACCTTCTCCCAAGGTGAGGTCAGTTACTGTGAGGGGCACAAAGGTGCCAGTGAAACAGAAGCCAGCTGAGTAACAGAAGGTTCCAGACGTATCTGCCCTGAAGTGGAACCACCTGAGAGAAGGTTCCTGGATTCTGGAAAAACAAAAGGCTCCGTGAGTCCTCTGGATGGTGTTCAGCTGAAGAGCAGTTGAAAATAACGTGAAAAATCACTTGGTGTGAGAGCCTTTTGCTGTCTTCACGGAGGCGAAGTCTTTACTTTCTTATGCATATTTTTGGGGATCTTGGTCACAACTTCTCTAATTATCGTTTGGGGGAAGTTAAGGGAAATGGTCTATGTCAGCGGGGCATTTATGTTTTAGGAAAAGACTGATTTCAACTTTGTACTTCTATACCTCTTTACACTCTGCTGATCAAGGAGAATTATGTCTAGCTGCAAAGAAAATAGGAAAGGATTTGTCAGTCCTTTAAAAAAATATGAGACATTGCAGGGATCAATAATTTCTTTGGAGGATTCTCATTACAAGGACGTTGTCGAGGATATTACATGTTAGTGAAATATGTTAGCTGCGACACACTTGGATCATTGTGTGGCCCCAGAAAAAAAGCGTGCGCGCGCAAGCAAATCATACCGGTGATGGCTTTTTATGGAAAAGTTAGCTTGCAGCTAATTACTGCCATTCTCGGTTTTCTTTATTCCTGCATAGTGTACCTTTGTGTTTAGCAAAATATGGCCCAGGGCTACAGGACTGGGTACAGTGTGTTATTTGTCCAATCTGAATTACCATTTAGAAAAACCACCTTTTCCTTTTGGTCACAGGAGGCAAGTTGATATGATCTCATTACACACGTGTGAGGGGCTTAGCTGCTGAATTTTAGTAGCGCTGATTTGTGGACATTGAAATTACAATGTTGGGTCTTGGCGAGGTGGCAGTCTTGATCGACGAATCGTCACTGTTTGCAGCTCCTTTGCCAAATTGTTTACCAGGTGCTGCCTGTGTGCCGTCGGCCAGGGTCGTCTGAAACCCCTGTTAGATGATTATTGGCCCAGAGTAACTTCTTATTACCACTCGAACAACTAGTGGCCTGTTCCCAAAGGCTCCCAGAACATTCCAGGTGTTAAACGTTATTTATTAAAAGGAATTAAAGTCTTCCTCATAAACTTTGAAAACTGAGAGAACCTGATGAAGTATTTTCATGATGTCAAATGTTGGTTTTGTTATTAATTTGAAGACACGGGGGTGGTTTAAAATCACGCTTTATCTCTTGGTGGGGGGGGGGGTAGGACGCCTTCCCCCCCTCTTCCTAAGCATCTGGTTAGTATTTATCATCCAAGTTTTAAAAGCGAGTTAGAGGTTTTCCCCATTTTCTTCTCTCTCTCGGGATTCTTGTCACGCATCTCCTAATAGTCACTTCTCTGGTGTGGCCACTTTCTTAGCTTTCCCCTGCCTGGCTTGGTTATCTCATGGTGGTGAGATTTTTGGAATTTTAGTCAAGAACAGTTCCTGATATCGAATGGATTCTTAAACATTTCATGAAGAACAATTGGTTCTCCTTCATTCCCCGCCCACCCTGGTAGGTTCGGTAGGTCAGGGGAAGTAGACTCTCAGAGAATAACAGCAGACTGTTGACTTAGGGATCAGAGAGTTTGCAGCATCTTGCCACCATATACTAGTATTAAGGATATGGAAGGTGAGGCCTGAGGAGCTTGACCCACAGGCTGAGTTAGTGATGCCTGTTGGCTGGGGAGGGGCTCCTTGATCTTCTTGAGCTATGGCTCAGTCACTGCCATCAGACCAACCCTCCTTGATTCCTTTCAACGACACAGTGCAGCTCTGGCTGTCATTCTAAGGGTTTCTTTCCATGCCAACTAACTGAAGACACGAATGAAACCTAACCTGTAGTAGTTGAGAATTACTCTGCTGTAGAGTGCTGGCTTCCCGGTTGATTGTATGTTCCAGACATCGGGCAGAGGTGTTAGTCTTACCCGCAAAGAACATTTAAGCTCAAAGGATGCGTATATTTTTCTCTTCCATGGCTACAACTTTTGTGTGCGTGTGTGTGTATGTGCGTGTGTGTGTGTGTGTGTGTGTGTGTGTGTGTGTGTGTGTTGAAAGTGGGCGAGGAAAGAGGGAAAAATGGGTTGGGTCATATCAGTGGCCATTCTTGAGGTTTGTTTTGTTTACCAGAGGCCTTCAGTGTAGCTCCCATAAAACTCAGCTGCTTCACCTGTGACGTGCCTGGAAAGTCATGCTTGAAAACAGCTGAGAGGGAGCGCACATGCCTCGTATTACAGCGTTCAGGAAGCAGAGGCAGGAGGAGGTGAGACCAGCCTGGCCTACATTGTAAGTTTTAGGTTACCCAGGGTTACATATCAGTAAGATACCATCTCAACAACGATGTATCAAAAAACAAACAAATCTCCAAAAAACTGGAGAGAAGTGATGACACAGGAGGTGACAGAGGGATGTGTGTGATGTTGCTTTTGGGTACTTTTCCATTTCATCCACAGAAAAATGAAAGGGATAATATATAGTTTACCCCAGGCAGTTTTTCCACAATTTTGTGTGGTATCTTTTCACTTACACGTTGACATCTTTTCATATATATATATATACACACATATGTATATATGTAAAAGTATATATATATGAAAAAGTATATATAGTATAAAATATAGTATATATGCCATTATCTTGGTTAACTTTGCTTTCACTTAAATATCTGGACATCTCACCATTACACATCACAGAGACATTGCAGACATGAGAGAAACACAGTTTTCTTCACTGAACTTCTGCTACAGAGAGGGAAGAGAGTGGATTATATAAGCTCAAGTCATCTCTAGTAGTGGACGTCTGGATTATGAGACGGGAGTGAGGGACAGCCTAGAATCAGATGACCAGATCAGAAAGCCAATCCTGAGGATCCAGGAGGAAAAAAATGGGCATACTCTGGCCGGAAATGATGGCCCACAACAGAGATGGATTTAGAAGGACAGCCAAATCAGAAGCCGGAAGCATTGGGTCCACAGTACATTTTATTGCACGTGATGGAAGCTGCTTGAGAACTGAGCAGATATGACGTAGCGCATCTGTCTAGTGAGAACATAGTGTCTGCAGTGAGAGATTGTGGGAGGCTGTGTGGTGATTCCTCTGAGCAGCTGGCCAAGGGTGGAACCAGGAGCCATTGATCCTTATCACCGAATGGGAGGGTCACCGGGTTGATTCATCGTGTTCATTCATTTGCTTCAAGTGTTGGGGAAGGAACTTATAACCCTGAGTCTTAGACCAGGACTTAGTACTAAGCTCCACCCACAGCCAGACATTTACTTCCAAATGTCAGACTTCAGTTCCATCTCACAATTTCCAGCCGCAATCTCCTTATCTCCGTTCAGATGCCTCTTGGCTGCATGCTTGCTTCTTGTCTGGGGAACCGTGGTGCATTCTGGGAAGTATGGCCTGGGGACAGTGGTCAGTACATGTGCAGATTTGGTTTTCTCTGTTCAAAGGGGTACAGGCAAGGGGGTTTTGTACCCTTGCTTCCTTTGTGGTAAAGGAGGCCATAGAGGAAGGAAAGCAAGTGGAAATCCTCCAGTCTGAGTGGCTTTGTTTTCTGCCAACTTTGAAAACGTGGGAAGCTTCCTGAAGAGCTGCCTGAGCTGTGAGATCTGGACTTCACCCTCCACTGAATTTCAGCTCCTTGCAGGGCCATGAGCGTGAGTAGGCAGTAGTGAGAATGAAATCATACTGAATGTTGAGTTCACCCGATGTTACTTTTCCTCCTTTCCAACCACTAAATAAATGGCTGGACATGGCTGCAGCTTTAGCAGATACAAAGTAGTTGAGATTATCCCCTCCCCACCCCCAGAGCATTGTATTTGCTTCTTGGCTAAAGGAAAAGAAAGGTACAATTCAATATATGTATGTCTGTAACATTTCTTGCCCGGTTATATTGAGATAAACATTTTAGTCATTTTTATAACAGTTAGATAGATAGGGATTTAAATAAGTACAGAAACATCTGTCACTAGTTAATTTGATGATTAATGGCTCCAAAGTGATTCCAGGAAGTCAGTAATGATCATGGCTTTGTCTAAATTAATCTCTGACTAGGAATCAGTGTGTTTTATCTAACTAATACACTTTACAACCATCTATAAAAGGCACTAAGTTCTCGGCTCTTTGGAGGAAGTTGCTCTTCTGTGATGGTCCAACACCCGTAGCCATCACACCGCTGGCTTGGCCTAAAGCCTTCTCTCATTACAGAGTGCAGTACAGGACTCAATAGTAATCTTAAGCCCATTCTTCTGTGTGTGGACGTCACTGCCACTGCTGTTGGTCATTTCATATTGCCTATCGGTCCCTTCTCTACCTGTCCCCTATCTTTTCTGCTGTCCCTACCTTTGTCTATCATCTGTGCTTCTCTCCACTGACTGCTATGTCAGATGCCCTTTCTGCCTATCCAGGACCCTTCTAGTTCACCTTCTCTGCTCAAACAGATAACCTGGCTGAAGTACCCTGATGTCAGGTGACTTGGGTTGCTGGGAAGCTCTGCTAGAGCATACAGGACTAAGGAGGGTGGAAAGTGAAGCCATGTGCTCTCTTGGTTCTTTCCCTGCTCTGTTCTCTTGGGCTGCCTGTAGGGAAGGTCACTGCTCCCCTTGGGGTTCAGGTTCTGGTCTCCTGAGCACTCTGCTTTGCTCTTCTGTTTGCTCTTTTGTTGCTCACAGTTTATTGACTGTAGATTATCAATAAAGCCTCCTCAGTTTATGGGAAGCTGTGTGAAGGAAGGTACTGTTTTCCGATCACTTGGTTTCTGCACACGTCTTTTCTCTTGGAATCCTTGGATTGATTAGAGCAGTTGGCCTCCCTTACCTCTGGTAGACAGCTGCCTTCTCTCCAAAACTGGAGGATGATCCTTGCCACATATATAGTATATACAGTGTGTGTGTGTGTGTGTGTGTGTGTGTGTGTATACTGTATACTGTCAATCTTTTCACTGGTTTAAACTCTACTTAATAACCTGTGTTCTTTCTGTGCATACAGGCTGCTGCTGCTTGTTCTTCATTCAGGAATAGAGTGTGTATTTATAGAGTCATTGTGTAGGGCCAGACACTGGGATCTGTAGTGTGGCCACGCAAAAGGTAGTCTTGACTCTTGTTTTGAGTGGGCATTGGGGGAGGGGCCCTGGAATAAACAGTTGCGTACAGGCTTATAAATTTGGTTTGCTGGGAGGCTGAATGAAATATGCTCTGATGAAAGAGAGAAGCAAGGGGGTGGGGCAGGATCGTTTGTGTGAGCTCAGAAAGAACTCAGGTTCAGGGGCACATGGAAGGGGCCGTCAGTAACCCGCATCTGTTATGCAGGCTTGGGAAGTATGTAAATGTGAGAAGCTTTTCCTAATGACACATATGATAAATCTGTCAGACAGGAAATTTAGAAGTTGCAGATTATTTTTAAGAAAATAGGTCTCTTGCCCGGTGTGGTGGCTCACCGCTTTAATCACAGCAGTGAAGAAGCAGAAGGAGGTGACCTCTGAGTTCTGGGCCAGCCATAGCTATGTTGTGAGACACCCTGTCTTTAAAAAAAAGAAAGAGGAAAAAGAAAAAGTAAAGAAAGGAAAAAGGAAAAAGAAAAGGGATCTACATTTCTTTGTGTCATTATCTAGAATTAAAAGCTTTATATAGGCATATGTTTCCTTTAAAATATTTTCTAGTGTATTATGCATCTTTAAACTAAGACCATACATATCAGTTTGTTATGTGTATTTTCCTCTCCCTCCTCTTCTGTTTGTTTGGTTTTTTTGAAGACAGGGTTTCTCTGTGCACCCCTGCCTGAACTGGAGCTCACTCTGTAGACCAGGCTGCCCTTGAAGTCAGGGATCCACCTGCCTCTGTTCCCTGAGTGCTGGGGTTAAAGGCATGTTGATTATATTTTCTGTTAAACGTTCACTGGCAACTTGATTCCATACCGATATAGGCGTTTTAAAACATACTTATTGTATAATCTGAAAATTAAGTCACAATGCTGTTCATCTCCTTAGTGTTTTTTTTTAATGAGGGGGTTTTTGAAAAATTTAATAGGCAAGAAAAAGAAACTTAAAGTAGACAACAACTTCACTACATTAATAACTTCTGGAAATTCAGATTCTTGTGTGTAAGACTGCAGGCATTAATTACATGAATCATATAGCTCTTTTATTTAGTCATCTCTTTTACCATATAGAAGGAGCCACTGTTAACATTTTGGACATTTACAAAATTGGGTCTAGTATATTTTTGCCTTTTTCTTGTCTGTTTATACAACTTTTCTGCACTTGATGTGACTTAGGAATCTACATCTCAAAAGAGTTTCCTTCCTTCCTTCCTTCCTTCCTTCCTTCCTTCCTTCCTTCCCTCCCTCCCTCCCTCCCTCCCTCCCTCTCTCCCTCCCTCCCTTCCTTCCTTCCTTTCTCCCTTCCTTCCCTTCCTTCCCTTCCTTCCCTTCCTCCCTGCCTTCCCTTCCTTGTCCAGTTCTGACAGCAGAGACAATATGGATTAGGATGGGGCACCTAGAGTAAGCTGCTCCTTCATTTCAAGTGTTCTCAGAAATTGGAACTGCCTGGCGAGACGTTGGCGGCTCCTTTGAAAGGACCTGGAGTAGGTGATCTCTGGTTGTTTCTTTTTTTATGACTCACATCAGTGTTGAAGCCAACAGCTAGACAGGCTAGAAGGAATCCACAGCCAGACTGCTCTGGAGGCCTCGCTCACTCCTCCTGAGCGCCTGCTGGTCAACTTCCATAAGGAGAGATTAACTAAAAAGAGTCACAGGGAGACATTCTGAAATAAATGTAACTACTGAGTGTGAGTGTGCACGTGCACGTGTAGGCACTGGGTGGCTTCCACACAGAGGTTGACATCACGTACAGTCCTTATGGGCTTCACACCCTAGCTTTCCTAGACATGGTCTTTTACCCAACTCTGGAGCTGGCCTGTTTGACTAGACTGTCTGGCCTGCAAGTTCCATTGTCCTCCTGTCTCAGCCAGTACAGAAACGTCAGGCATGAGCTGCCACACCTAGCCTCTGTGTGTGTGTGTGTGTGTGTGTGTGTGTGTGTGTTTTCTTTCTCTTCTTTCTTTACTCCTTTTTCTTTTCACTTGGGGTTTTTGAGGATCAGGCTAGGTCCTCATGGTTGTGCCTAATTCTCAGATGGTAAATCTGTTCTCTTCATTGTAGAATTTGAGGCAGATTTCTAATAATAAGCCTTTTAGGTTATGTGATTTTAGGAGGAAATAATACTGAATTTATATGGCAGTTTATAATAAATCCCCTCTCTATGAAACAATGAAGGTTTTTCCTTTGTGCACTTTGGAGACGATGGATGTTTTAACAGCTGACACATACCTGCTTAGTAAACCATTCTCATTCCCAAGTCTTCAGCACACAGCTTCGAGCCTTCGATTCTCTTGATTAAATCAATCACTCCTTTAAAGACTTATCTTTAACATCTGCACTAAATAAAAATATTTTAACTCTCTCTGAAGAGGTAACTCATGCTACATTGTTTAATTGAATTAAATTAGCTTTCAGAGACATTTACCTAGGAGCTGTTTCTGGAATCAATTTGGAAAATGATCTTTATTCTGTAGCATTTAAGTTTGATTATGTTTTTCATAGTGATTCTCCATGGACCTGATTTACTCCTTGCCTTAGTCATCAAACCCTAGAGATTTTTTTGTAGGCAAATTAGGCATTTCCTACACCACCATTGTGCATATTTATGAAGTACTATGCACTTACCCCTTAAATGTAGGGGTTTAAGGTATTCTTAATTCTAAGACATTGACTGAATTTTTTCATTTTAGCGTTCTGTGGAGGATGCTGTAGCTGAGAGGACCATATATCCAACTTCATGTCTCCCAAACCAGCTTTACACATGGAAATTTTGTGGAAAAGCAAGGGATTTTGTTTGTTAAAACAAATAATGACAGTTAATCTAAAGCCTCCTATAGATGCGTGGCCTTGACACATTACATATTTCACTTTCGTCTAACACTGGGTGTGCTGCATTTTTTGCATTCTCTTTTAGTTACTAGTTCATGAAAACATGAAAATTTCAAAATTGCTTTAAAACCCCAGATTTCTTACAGAGTTTCTCCCCAGTGATGCATGCAGGATACATTTTGTGTGCTTGGTGTAAGCACTCTACGTTTTCATCTTGTCAATATTTCTGAATTAGCAGCTTAAGGATAAAGGGCAAAGTATCGGATTTAGGTGTCATAATCGGAATCTTTGAAATTGTGTTTCTCTCCTAAATCCCAGAATATCTGAGCAGTATTGTTTCTTCTGTGCACACCTTCACTCTCTGTTTCTTTCCCTGCTCTTTGTCTTTATCTTGCTTTCATGCTTCCTTGAGAGCACAACTTTCCAGCAATACCTTTCTCGAAGTCAAAGAAAATTAAAACACCAATGTTTACCCTGCGTGCTCAGTTTTCCCCCTTGCGACAGCACTTTTTAACAGATTGGTGTTTTGATATTGAGTAGGCATTGCCTTAATACCTTAATGATGTGAGCTAATAATGAAGGGTACATGAAATGCAAACTTCCAGTTTCCTTGGAAAATCAGTTATGTCAAATGACGTTTTGCTGGTGCACACAGGTGAGAGGAGGTCTTGCTAAAGCAGACAGGGGAAAGAATGTATTCCTGCAGCAGACACAGGTGACAGGACGTTTTGTTATAACATACCTGGGAAAGGACAAGGGATGATGGAAGACAAACATGACCCCACAGAAAGGAGCATCCATCGGTTTGGTTTGCTCTGCCTCGCCCTTCTTACTAATGGCAGACGTGTACTGGTTCTCCTTACACTGCATTGTTGAGCTCTGCTAGTGGGGACACCATAGAGAAACTCTCCCCAGGAACTTCTCTTGAGGTTCTTGTGGTGGCTTGCTGCTTCAGCGGCCTTGCCTCGGGCCAGTTGGCGAGCCTTGCGGTTTCTTCTGGTTTGAGCTACAGCTGCTGGTTTGTGCCTGGTCTCTGCCTGATGAGAGGTCTGTGGCTGCTGAGTCGTGTTTGGTGTTTGGTATGGGACTGAATTGCTGACAAGTAAGATTGAGCTCGCCCCCACCCCCAAGAACCGTTGCTGACCGAGTCCACTTCCCCCATATCTTTTTCCTTCCACTACGTCTGTTGGGTGGAGGACAAGAGGAGATGCTGAACCCTTATTAAAATAGGCTGCCAAAAACTTATGCCTACAGATATACTTCCTTTTTATATAAAGTCACTCGATTATGTAACTTTTCTCAGAATTTGATGAAGTATCTATGTTTTAAACATTCAAAGAAACTTGTTGCCATGTCAAAGAGGCCAACAAAGGCAAATGCATTCACTGTAGATCTCACAAATACCTAAAAATATCCCCTTAATTTTCTTGCAAAGTCTTGTTACTATATAAAAATGCCATAAATCATGTTATACAAGTTTCATCAGAACTTCTCAATTTCCCATTTTGCTTGAAATTTCAAGCACTTAAGCTTGTGATTTCAAAGTTATATTTGTGCATTCTTACATAGTTTTCTTCAAACTTACTTGCAATGTACTCTGGCTTAATGTGAGTCTATAAATTCCATTTTTGGCTCACTTCTTCAAGCCCTGGAAGGTATAATGCAGTTTAACCATAATATTTTATATTTGTAGCTTGTGAATAATGCCTTCATCACAAATGGAATTAAATATTTATGCAATCTGGATGAATTTGATGTCATATTCTAAATCAAGAGTGTGAAAAAGATAATTCAATCTTACTTTGAAGAGAAGATATGTTTAGAATTTTAGATTATAGACTACCAAAAACTAATGGAGAACACGAATAGACTGTATATGGAAGGAAAAAGGAGCCATTGTTGAGAAAACCGATGAGGTTTGAAATTGATTTAGTTCACTACTCCAGCAAGGATATGTTAGGGAAGGCTAGGATTAGGCTAGGAATCTTTGTGTGCAAGTGTAGGGGTGTGTCTGTGTGTCTGGATACCTCTGTGCCCTGTGATGTACCTATGCAAGTTAGACAACCTTGAGTGTTTGGGCTCACCTTGTTTGAGTGAGACAGGATCTATTTTCAGCTGAATATGCCAAGCTTAGCTGTCTCTTAAGATTTGGTGGATTCTCCCATCTCACCATAGGAGCTCTGGGATTATACATTTGTGCTACAACACCAGACTATGAGGGCTCTGGACATCCAAACTCAGAAACTCATGTGTCATGTGTCCCCTGACACCTTTATGGTTGAAACTATAACCCAGGGGGCCTTGAACTCCTCATCCTCTTGTGTCCACTTCCTTGTTCCCGTAGTTACAGCTGTGTGCTAATATGCCTGCCTTCTATGATTTCACATTTAAAAGTTAATAGTCTATGAGTGTCTTGGTTTCCTTTCTTTTAAAAGACCATGGGTCTAGTGTTAATGAAATCATGGGTGTGGTCATGGAACTGGTTAGTATTATTTGGCATTTTTCCTTTCTTAGATTTGGATTTTAGTCTTCAACCAAAGTAGATACTCTTGTAAACCTCCCAAAAGGGTCAATGGCTTTTTACTGTGCATCCCCCTGACTGTGACTGGGGTCATTTCATTCACTTACTTGGCTTTTTATATTTCTGCTTACCTGCTATTTTTTTTTATTCAGCTAAGTTTAAAGTAGGAGGCTGTGCTAGAATAGAGCTGCCCTCAGCGTTGTAAGCAGAGAAAAATTTCCATCTTGCTGATTGCTTGGTTTTGCTTGGCCATGCTGGACAGGAAACCCAGAGCCTTCTGCGTTCTAGGCAGGTATTGTACCTTCTCGCTATGACTTGGGCTTGAACTCTGGCTTTAGATAAGAGAACAATGTTCATGTTCTGAGTTGATGTTCATGTGCTTTGGGGGATATGAGAACACAGTAATGCATCATCTCAGAGGTTTCTTTTAGGCGTTTTCCTTATGATAACCAAGACTCATTATCCTGGAAGTTCGCTAACACTATAGCATTCTGATTTGAGTTTTGGCATTCTCACCTCAGTAGCCTGTAAAGATATGGAAATCTTATAGGTTTTCCTGCTGATTTGGTCTTCCATGTGCTGGAAATCTTTAGCATCCTTTGCAAAGCTGGAAAATATAATCTACATTTCCTCTTCTCCATTATTTGTAAAGATCTTTAACTAGAATCCCATCCAGTACCTTCCCTGCTTGCTGTTTTCTTGTGAAGTAATACATTTTTTTCAGTATTTGCTTCTCCAATAAATGTTCATTGAATCCTGATGACTAAGTTCTTTTTAATAACTTCTGTGGTGGAACCTTGAGCTTTTAAAAAAATTTAATAGATTATATCGATTTGTCTTTCCCTTTAGGTGCTGCACAATTTTTAGTTTACCATAAATGATTACCCAGTGATAAAAATCAAAGCCAGCCTTCCCCGTTATGTTTGCCAAATTCTTCAGTGACCTTATGTGTTAGCATACACTTGAAAACTTGCCAGATTGGCAAGGAGTAATTATAACACGGAGTGGGGAAACAGGAAGAAGTCTGGTTGAGAGAAGTGAATTTTTAGCATCTGCTCAAAATGAAGTCATACAGGAGTAGGAAAAAAGATACCATAGTAGTCATTGTACAACTGTCCCATTGAAGACGGTATTACTGCCTCCTCCGTCCACAGGGGAACTGACCTCTGCAGGGTTCAGCTTTCAGCATGTGGAGACCCTGGGTGCTCACGTCAGCCTTTACTACCACAGCCAGCCTCACATATCGGAGCCCGTCTGTTGCTTGGCTCGAAGGCACAAAGATGATTGTCCCTTGGCCCTGTGGGCCTGGAAGTTGAAGCTGAGAAAGGCTTTGGGTGTGAGTTAGAGACTTATGTCTGACTGTGCTCACAGGAGTAGCTGCATGTGGAAGGTGCCGTCACAGGTAAAAAAAATAAAAAATAAAAATAAAAAATAAAACAAAACAAAACAAAATAAAAAAAACTACTGAGGAGTTAAAGGATGGTTAAGAGTGGTGTGGTTGGTAATTGTATTCTGAGAATAACATGGAGAGGGTGCTCTGCTGGGGAAGGGTGGGCCTCGGTGGTATTTCCTACCCTGTTTGTGGTTTGTGGGAAACCCAGGCTTTGCTCCTGAGTACCAGAAAGAAAAAGAAAATGTTCACGTTGTTTGAAGAAATGTTTTTGAAATGAAGTGGTGAAGTCATCTCTTATGTAACATTTCTGTTCAGAGAGTACCATCTGCAGTTCCTTCCTTCCTTCCTTCCTTCCTTCCTTCCTTCCTTCCTTCCTTCCCTCCCTCCCTCCCTCCCTCCCTCCCTCCTTTCTCCCGTCTTCCTTTAAGTGAGGCTATCACTTCTTACAACTCACTTATTTTTTCGTGTGTAATCCGAGTGTTGTGTAAGTGGTGCGCTTTTGTGGAGAGGTAATCGGTCAACACTGATTCAATAATGTTTTGGTAAAATTTGGAACCCGGGCAGTTCAGATAACCTGTTGATAATAGGACATTGCAGAAAGGGAAGATCATTTTAAAATGACCAGTTTTTTTTTTCCCAAATGCCATTTTAAACTTAAATTTAAAGGAGGCATTCTACGTATACTCAGTGGCTTGCCTTGCAAAAGAGCCCACATTGAATTTTGAGAAAAAATAGGAAGGCTGCATTAATGACACAAGAAAGACCTATAAAAAGAGTTTTGCATCCAGAACCTCGTAAATACATTTTCTCTGTTTGCAGGGGATGCTGGGTTCGGCTCCCAGCATGCCTCAGGGCATGGAATGAAACAAGACTGCTTGTCAGGCTGGTGCACACTGCTGCCTAAAATGTTGCTGTCTGCTCTTACTCTTTGCTTCACAGGACTTTTCCAGAAGGAAACCCCTTCTTCAATATAAGCACAATAATAGTTTTTTTTGTAAACTATATTAGAATAAGGCATGATGACTTCAGCAGTGAAGTCCAACTAAAGAAATCTTTAGATTCCAGAATACTCTGATTACATATGTCGTCTTGCTATATATTCTTGCTCTATGGAGAGGAAGTTTAAAATGAATTTCAGCATTAAAATTAAAATGCTAATTTTGCTTCTTAATGCTCATTATTTAAAACATTAAAGGCACTCTGCCAAATCAGAGCATTTTGTTCATTAAGTAATTACCATTTGGTTTTCTAAAGAAGTGTGGATCTTGTAAGACCATGCGGAGTTACGCTGTAATTTCCAACAGATAGGAAGCTTCCTTACTGACTCCCTAGATTCTAAAATATAATTTTTCCATTATGGAAAATCTGTTTATGTTGGGCATAAATAATCCGATATTTGCTTTGCTAATGACCCAGCTTATGTGAAAATCACGTTACTGGATTTAATGATGTAACCTCTGCTCCGCGACCTCATATGTTCTGGAGGCTCGTAATGCTAGTCAAGGGCATTTCCTTTTATTTATTTTAATTTTACCTGCCATTTAAAGCATCGAGTGGCCCTTCATAATTTTATTACGAAACCGTAAAATAAGGAAGGACTAGTTGGTTATTTTTTACTTTAACTTTTGCTAATCTCATAGAATTCAAGTCTTCCTTGTGTTCTCATTTTTTTCAGGTCAGATGATGATGCATTTGCAGTTTCTCGTGACAGTAACAGGTGGGGTAGCATCATACGTTTCAGCATTTATCGTTCTGACTTCATTTTACTTTGCATCCCTCTACCCTCTTTCGGTCGAGCAGCACATTGAACGAGGACTTGATGGGGAGGCAGGCAAAGTGGGAATTAGCTCTCAGGTCGATGGATCAGATGATGTTGGCCACCTCCCTGGATCTCAAATGCTTTGGTCCTGTCACCTTGCTTGACAATCACAGATCATCAGGTTCTTAGAGCGAGCCCCTATTAACTGCTTTACATCATCCCTGTCTTTCCTTAGAGTTTTGGAATTCCACAGACCAAAGTGAGGGGATTTTATTGTCTAAATCCTTCTATCAGCTCTAAGATTTTATACGTATTATATGAGAAAGTTGTCATGCGGTTGCTTCCAGACAAGATCTTATGAGCCTTTTAGTTGATGGTAGCGAATGAGTTTTAGTCAGGGGGCAGTAATTTTGCCACAATTAATTCATAGTTCTTCTTTTGGAGTTATTTTTTTATAAGAACTTTAAAGCGGTGGTTCAAAAAGATTTTGTTTAGGTCCAGATTTGTCTATGTGTTTGATTATAATATATGGGATTATAATGGCTAATTTTTACAAAAAAGGACATAATAATAAATTAATTTCTTTGATTGTAATCACTTTAATCACCGAGGTAATTTCCCCATAGCCTTCTTGATTAACTCTTTTTTTTTTATGGCTTTCAATACTGTTTTCTCTTTTAAAATGCTTTTTAGTAGCGCTATGGGGATTTAGCTGGGTTTGGGTGTCCTGTGGCTAAACTGTTTCCTTCTTTTGAAAGTTAGCACCCATTGTGTTCGTTTCCTAAAATTCTAACTATTTGTATTGTATTAAGATTGATGAATAGATTTCCTTAAAATGTATAGGAAACAATATATATTTTTATCTTCAAGTTGATCAGTAACATCCTTTTAAGAGACTATAATTTTATTTAGCGGTCTAATCTATTGTTTTTATGTGGGTTGTATTACAGTGGTCTAGCCATACCAAAATTGTAGTCCCAGCATGCTTCTATGTTTTTATGTCAGCACGTGCTAACAGGAAAATTACACTTATCAATCCAACGGAAATGTAATTGAGGAGACAAATTGCCAAAGTCCCTCACAGTTAATCATGGAGCATTTGCTATTAATACAAAAGAGGAAGGGTCTAATAAATCCCATAGATTTGTTTTGCATGGGGTATTTTTTTTTTGTCTTAATAAGATAAGAGGGAAATTGGAGTTCTGAAGAAATAGTAGGAATGCAAATGGTTCAGGGTTTATGATACTAAAACTCTTGACTCAGTATGAGAAAGAATATAAAACAGAACAAGCCAATTCTCTCTTTCTATGCACGTGTTTCTTGGAAGTTGGATTGCCAATGAACAGAATAGCCCCATACGTGTGCTCCCTATGTGTAGTTTTACCCATGAATCTTCACAGTGTTACTGACTCTTCTTGCCTGGTTCTCATCAGCATCCAACTCCCTGTACAGCGATGACGCATTACACAGAGACATTCTCATCCAAGTATGCCATGTAATGTTCACCGTCACCCCCTTTCTCTGTCCTGCCCCCTCACTTCCCCTCCACACAGTCTTCATCTTCCTGTCAGCTCGTCTCTTTCATATTGTCATGCTTTCTAGGTTCCCTATATGTGAGAAAATGTGATATGTATCTGTGGGTCTGGCTTATTTCACTTAATGTGATTACTTTCCGTCCCATCTATTTTCCTACAAATGACATAATTTCATTCTTCTTTATGGCTGAAACTCTGCTTGCGCTCTCTCTCTCTCTCTCTCTCTCTCTCTCTCTCTCTCTCTCTCTCTCTCTGTATACCATGTTTGCTTTATCATAACCCACTTTTGGAAGACACTGTGTTAATCACACTGCACTCAACTTGGAATCTCCTTTTCCATTGGCATTTCCCCTCTTCTGTTTTTATTACCTTGATTTGTATCAATTTTTAATTTCTAATATATGGAGTTGATAACGTATTTCTAGAAGTGGGTGTCAGGGTTGATAGTTGGGCTCTTCAACTCTGTGTGCTGTCCTGTAAAATGTCAGTAAGAACATCAGTTCAGAACATCTCAGCTTAGAGAAGGGCAAGTAGACATAGTCCCACCCCTAACCAAGAAGTTATTTGCGATTGATTCCTGGTGGGAGAGTTTCCTCCAGCAGAGCATCCCTGGGTCTATTGCACACTTTTCATGGCAGAGCATATGCCCAGGAGAAGTTGGTCAAGACAAAACAGTGTGTGCCTTTTATGCTGTTATTTGTTCTGTTTTTATCTTTTGTCTGCTTTGATTTTCTTTTTAGCTTGTTGTTGTGGGGATGTTGTGGGGAACATGAAGGTGGGTGGTGGTTAGGGAAGTGGGGAGGTTCTAGGAAGAGTTTGGGGAGAAAAAGGATAGGATCAAAATATATGGAAAAAAGACGAATGGACAATTCCTTAAAGAAAAAAATCATGCTTTTAATGCTAATTTATTTCAAAATGTTGAGGAAACATATTTCTAATAAAATAAATATCAAATTAAATATGAAAAGGGAGAGTTATCTGTTGATGGAAGGAGGTGTGGGAGTTAGATGCACAACTCTTCCCTAGCATCTAGCAGTGGTCTCTGAGTGTGTGCTCTTGCTCTATTCCAGCTCTTGATATGGTACTGACAGCCTGCTTTACTGGTTACTGTATGTCAATGCCTTTCTGAAATGGAACAAGGGAAATTTACAAAGCCAGTCGATCAGTTTTAATGGGAAAGTATTTTCTTATAAATTATTTCCAGCTGTAGACCTTTTTAGCTTACAAATATCCATATTAAAAATGTAAGTGTTTAATTAGAGATAAAAACAGTGTAGACACAAACTCGTATTCTTCCCTTATTACTCAACTTGGGATCCTTCCATTTTAATTTCAAGTGATTTCTTCTAAACAATAAGACCAATTGTATATTTTTAGTGTGAATGACATTTTCTCTTGGATGAATTATGGAAAGTCTGGTTAACTTTAGCATTACTGGAGCTTGAAGTGACATTAATATTAAACAAGTGTTTAGTTGCAGGACATGATCAAGTTTACATTGTTGCAGAGCCTTAATTAAACTTTTATTAAACTGTGTAAACCATGATCCAGTTTGAAAGTAGATAGACATCTGTTTCAAATATTACTGCTACAACTAGAAATTAATAGCCTCTTTCTTTTGGGTCTGAACATTTCCCTTTGGAAGCCTTCATTTGCCTTTTCTCATGATTGTTTCTCTTTGTAAGTAACTTTGAGGTATGGATTATTTTAAAAAATAAATTTTAGTAATTTATAAAAGCATATGGAATTAAAGAAGGTTAGTCTTTGGAAGTATTTTATTGCAGAATAATAAACCAAGACTCCCTTTTGTTTTATGTTCAAACCAAAGCTTGGTAGTTTTGGTAAGGCACCAACATTATTGTGGCTGTCTTCATTTGTTGGTGGCCACCGGGCTGTCTACCCTCCTGGTTGCTCTGTCTTGTCTTTTCCTTTGGGAATGATGACAAAGTCTAGACAGATGTTGGCATTATTTTGCTCACTTAGCAAACACATTGTCTTCTTTTGTGTTAGTGATCCTGAAAGACTCTCCATGGAGCATAACTTGTAGATAATTTTCTGTTTGTTTCTCATTCTGGAAAGAAAACTGCATATCGTATTTCATTTAGACTTATTTATGCTGTCTAGATCACAAAATGCCAGTATTTAAATTTATGTTAAAGAGTGCTTATGAAAATGGTTGAAATACGACACACTTTGTTGTTGTAAAATTCAGAACTCCCCAGTTCTTTACTAGATTGCTGTCTCAGTCAGGTGCTGGCAGAGCCTCTCAGAGGACAGCCATGCCAGGCTCCTGTCTACAAGCACATCTTGGCATCAGCAATAGTGTCAGGGTTTGGTGTCTGCACATGGGATGAATCCTAAGTCAGGAAAGTCACTGGATGGCCTTTCTTCAGTCTCGGCTCCATTTTTGTCCCTGCATTTCCTTTAGATAGTAATAATTTTGGGTCAAAAATTTTGAGATGGGTAGATGTCCCCATCTCTCAACTGGGGGCCATATCTATCTACTGGAGGTGGTCTCTTTAGGTTCCATCTCCCCACTCTTGGGCACTTGGGCTAAGGTCATCCCCATTGAATACTGGGAGCCTCTCAAATCCATGGTGTTTGGGACTTTCTAGTGGTTCCCTCCCTGTTTCCCACTCCACACTGCTACATATTTCTACTCATTCTCCTGGCCCTCTGGGATTCTCCCCTGTCTCCCCCATACCTGATCCACCCTCCTTTTCCCTCCCTCTCCCTTCTCCCTCCTAAGTCCCTCCCTTTCTCTGCCTCCCGTGATTATTTTGTTCCCCTTCTAAGTGGGTCTCAGGTATTCACACTTGGGGCTAAAACACAACTGAAGAGCATTGACCTGTCTGTCTCCCTACCTATACCATGTGATTTTTTGTAATTATTACTCTGTAGTACAGCTTAAGGTCAGGGATGGTGATTCCCCCAGAAGTTCTTTTATTGTGGAGAATTGTTTTCTCTATTCTGGACTTTTTGTTATTCCATATGAAATTGAGAATTAATCTTTCTATCCCTGTGAAGAATTGAGTTAGGATTTTGATGGGGATTGCATTGACTTTGTAGATTGCTTTTGGTAAGATGGTCATTTTTACTATGTTAACTCTGAATCCATGACCACAGGAGATCTTTCCATCTTCTGAGGTCTTCTTCGATTTCTTTCTTCAGGGACTTGAAGTTCTTGTCATACAGATCTTTTGCTTGCTTGGTTAGAGTTTCACCAAGGTATTTTATATTACTTGTGACTATTGTGAAGGATGTTGTTTCCCTTATTTTTTTCTCAGCCTGTTTATCTTTTGAGTAGAGGAAGGATACTGATTTGAGTTAATTTTATATCCAGCCACTTTGCTGAAGTTGTTTTTCAGCTGTGGAAGTTCTCTGGTGGAATTTTTGGGATTGTTTAAGTATACTATCATATCATCTGCAAATAGTGATACCTTGACTTCTTCCTTTTCAATTTGTATCCCTTTGACCTCCTTTTGTTGTCTAATTGTTGTAGCTAGAACTTTTAGTACTATATTGAATAAATAGGGAGAGAGTGGACAGCCTTGTCTTATCCCTGATTTTAGTGGGGTTGCTTCAAGTTTCTCTCCATTTAATTTGATGTTGGCTACTGGTTTGCTGTATATTGTTTTTTTATTATGTTTAGGTATGAGCCTTGGATTCCTGATCTTTCCAAGACTTTTAGCATGAATGGGTGTTATATTTTGTCAAAGGCTTTTTCAGCATCTAATGAGGTGATCATGTGATTTTTTTTCTTTGAGTTTGTTTATATAATGGATTATGTTGATGGATTTCTGTATATTGAACCATCCCTACATCATTGGGGTGAAGCCTACTTGATCATGGTAAATGCTTGTTTTGATGTATTCTTGGATTCAGTTTGCAAGAATTTCATTGAGTGTTTTTGCATTGATATTCATAAGCAAAATTGGTCTGAAGCTCTCTTTCTTTGTTGGGTCTTTTGTGTGGTTTGGGGGGTTGTAGGACTGTTTATCTGATCCTCATTTAACTTTGGTACATGGTATCCATATAGAAAATCATCCATTTCATCTAGATTTTCCAGTTTTGCTGAGTATAGATCTTTGTAGCAAGATCTGATGATTTTTTTGAATTTTCTCAGTTTCTGTTATTATGGCTCCCTTTATCATAGAGACAAATTTCAATGTGAGTAAGAGAGCAATTGTTCTAGGGGTTTTCTTTTGAGGCAAAGTCTCTGTATGTCTCTGTTTTACATATTTTTACTTTTAAGTAATTTTAACCTGTTTATAATATACTATTTTATTTTGGATTCATCATATGTGGGTGCTTTATTTAGTTTTGGCATCTTTGAGATCATGATAATTTTTCCCTCCAATCTCTTTTTGTGGTAGAATTATTTATTTTCTGTGTTAAAATGATGTAATAATATTCCTGGGATAGTTTCTTTTAATCATGATGTGTTTTTAGCTATATACTGCCAAGATATATTGGTTTGTTAATCTCAGTTAGGATTTTTGCATCTATATTTAAAATTAAGTTTGGTGCTTTTAGTAATAAAAATTTAAAAAGATCCTTTATTGTCTACAACCACTAACCACAAATCTAAGAGACATTATCTTTTTTGTAAGTGGCTCTTTTCACGTAATGTTCTCAAACTCCATTTATACTCTAGCAGAAGATATTCCTTATTAATTTTCATTCACGTTGGTTCATTCATTAGCAGGTGGACATTTGGATTGTTTATACTTATGTTAATAATGTTGATGCCCAAAGGATAGTGTGCACATATGTTTTGCTGTTTCTCGGGAGCATACCTGGAAGTGACCCTTCTGGGTTATGGGCCAGCTCTGTGTTTAATATTTTGAGGACCAATTGCAGTATTTGCTAAATCGGCTATAGCGGTTTACATTTCCGGCAGCAGTGTACAAGGTTTCCAATCCATCCCATACCTCACAGACCTCCTGAGGGCAAGCGGCCAATTGCGATTGCATTTTCCACATCATCAAAGTCAACCAGCAAAGGATCAAGCAGGATTCGAGCATTGCCTGTCTTAGGTGTGCACATACCTTGCTCTTCTAAGTCCCTAGCAGTAAAGGATTAGCAACTATACATATAGCATTTGTATTCTGCAAGGGGCTAAGATCTAGATGCCATTGAAGGTATACAGAAATGTAAACACTTAGCCATTTTATAAAGTCACATGAGCATTGGCTGCTTTTGGAGTACAGATGTCCTGGAACCAATTCCTTGTAGATAGTGGGACAATTGTGGTTTGGTTGGCAGCCATGCTAGTAGGTGTACAGTGATTTCTTCTGATAACCAATTTGTGTGTTACTGATGAATAATTATGCCAGATATGTTTTTGTGTGCTATTGGTCATTTCTACATCTGAATTGGAGGAATACTTGTTCAAATCCCTTTGCCTACTTTTTACTTGTGAGTTTGATATTTGATATATTTTGAATACAAGTCTGTGTCAGATGCACAAGTTGCAAGTGTTTTCTTCTGTAATGGGAGACGGGGAGGCTCTCACTCTCTTCTTTTTTCTCATCTCCCCTCTTTCTTCTTGAGATAAGATCTCACACTTCAGCTCGGGATAATCTGGAACTCACTCTACAGCACATTCATTCTCTTGACAATTCTCCTACATTGGCCTCTCAAATGCTGGGATTAGAGATGTAAACCACAGACAGAAACATTTATATTTTCTGAAATGTTCATGTTTCTTATTTTTAATGCTTCACATTGATAATATAACAAATAAAGTTTTTGCTTTCTAAGAGAGAGGGAGGGAGGGAGGGAGGGAGGGAGGGAGAGAGAGAGAGAGAGAGAGAGAGAGAGAGAGAGAGAGAGAGAGAATGAGAATATCTATGGGAATTGATTCGATTGGCTCACAGGATCAAAGGCTGAATGGCTCACAATGGAGACTGTAGGTTGAGGAGCTGAGGAAACTCAATCTATAAGGGTGCAGATCTCATATCAGTGGTGGTATATGCTCAAAGTTGAAGTCTGCATGCTGAGTACTGGAGCTGAGTACAACTGCAAATTAAAAAGATAAATGATGTTCACGGGCAGTGGCAATGGCTCAAAAACACAGTAACTCATGAGGGTCATGACATTGCCGTTTCTTTCATTTGGGTCTCTAGCTTAGTGGATAGTACCACACAGGTTCATGATGCCTTTCTCTTATCAGTTAACTGACTCATACACTACTAATCCTGAAACACCATCAGAGACACACCTACTAGTGTCCTCATTGATTTTCTACATGACTCTGTTCAGTCGAATTGATAACTGAATTTTACTGTCGCATAGCATACCCACAATCCATTGCTTGATACATGCTAATAAATTCACGTGTAGTTTTGAAACACAGCTTTGATGGACGTAGGATTGACGTTTGAAACTTTGTTTTTCAGTTAGTGCCTCTAGAGTATGGTAAACTCAGTGCCTTCTAGCGTGAATCACTTCCAGTGAGACGTTAACTGTCAATGATGTTTCCTTGTGTGCGACAAGTCATTCTTGTTTTTCCTCTTGTGAAAAGCTCTCGTTCTTGTCTTTCAGTATTTTTAGTATGATGTGTCTGGGTGTGTATCTCTTTGTGTTTATTTTGCTTGGAAATTGCTGAGCGTCCTGGATTACTATTTTTTTTTATTTTAAATTAGTATTTCATCAAATTGGACAAGTATCAGTCCTTCCTTCCTGCTGACACTTTTCTTCCTCTTTACTCTCGGGGCTTTGGTGGTCCCATCTGGTACCTGTGCTCAGTGACATCTCATGTTTCTCCAAAGCCCTCCCTGTTTTCTTCATTTATCACAGCTTATATTTTCGATTATGTAATCTGTATTGACCCAGTTTGTTCATCCTTCTGCCAGTTCACAAGCGTAGTTAATCCCTTCTGTTCCATTTCCATGCTGGTTGTTCTACCTTTTGTAGCTAGAATTTCCAACTTTAAAACAATGGCTCTGTCTTTCTTGACCTTTCCTGTCTGATGAAATACTGTTTCCATACCAATCTTTATTTCTTTGAGCATGAACCCTTAGTTCTTGGGCATAATTTATAGCTGTTACTTTGGGGGGGGTCTGTTACATTTGCTACCTTGGCCTTTGTTAGGTAGTTCTGGGTACTGGCTCTTTTACCTCACCTTTTTTCTCAGCCTTTCTTGTAATTGGTGACAACTAGACATTTTAGGGAACACAGCAATTCTGGAATCAGATTCTTCATACTTTCTGATAAACATTTTGTTGCTTGTTTCTTTAGTTACTTGGAGGAACCATCTTATTTTCCTAAAGTCCGCCATTTCTGTGGTTACACCGAGATGATTTATATAGTTTTGGCTCTCTGGTACCACAATAACTAGCAGGCTCTACTAATTGCTGAGTGATAATGCCCAAAGGGGCATGCATTGCTTCATTGAATTAGTTTCAGGCCACTGTGTAAGCATAGCCTTTGGGGCCAGTGTTTGAGATTTGATCTATCCCCAGGAGGTCTGTTAGCATCCCATTTCCTAGTTGTCTTTGGTAAACTATCTGGCCTTTAGGGTAGTTGATGGCTCTCTGGTGCTACTCATTCCGGCTTCATTTCCTGTTTCTGGTTGCTCTTTGGTTTGAACTTTGATAGACTCTAACAAGACAAGGAAACTTTTGGGTTCTTTGGAAAGTCAGTTATGTCAAGTGATGTTTTGTTGGGGCACATGAGAAAGGATGTTTTGTTAAAGTGGACACATAAAAGAATGTGGTGAAAGGATGTTTTGTTAAAGTGGATACATGAAGGAGTGTTTCACTAAAGCAGACATAGGTGAAAAGATGTTTTGCTAAAGCAAACACATAAAAGGACATATGATGTTAAGAAGAAATATAAATGTAACCCAACAGATGGTGGATGGCGATCAATGGTATTGGTGTGCCTTGCCACGTTTTTTACTGGTACCTTTTGTCATGACTTTACCGAGAAAAAAAATACCAAAAAAAAATCTCCCAAAAAACACCAACAAAAACTTTTGGTGATGTTTTCCCTGCTTTTGTAGACTCAGGCCAATTGGCATGGTGGACAGGTAATGTTTGGAGGGAGTATAAATAGTACTCAGTAGTGAGAGTTGGCTTGCACAGTTAGCTTTATAATGCTTTGTTGGTCTCACATCTTTGTCTTTATTGATCTTCACTTTGTTGAGAGAGGCATGGGAGAGAACTTCTCCTGGTGTCCCTGTTGGTCCTGGTGGTTCCTGCTGGCTCATGCCAATTCAGCAGGGGCCTGGCTGTTTCTGCTGCATCATGCCATCGCTGCTGATTCATGTTTGGTATCCTGACACTATTGAAATAAACTGCTGGACATTAAAAATATCCATATCTATTTAATTTAGACATTAAAATTGCCCCAATGAACTAATTCTAAATAACATACAACTGAGCCTTGTGGCTTCTTCTAGATCGACCTGCCCTTGCTGATTCATAAATGGTGTTTAGGAGTAGATCGAGCTACCGTACTGATTCATGTAAACTGAATGGCTGATATCCTGATAGTGCAAATTAAATTTACTCCAAAGGACTATTTCTAAATAGGCCCATTCCACCTATATCTTCATAACCTTTCTTTTCTATTACCTCTGGTGAATGATGGGCCAGGAAGGAGGTTAAAACATTTAAAATCCCTTATTCACAATAGGTTAAATAAAATCTAAGCCTACAGTAACTCCAACTTGTAGGATTCCCTTTGGCTATGGCACACTCTTTTCTCATGCCATTTCTCTTCCCATCCCCACCACACAGCAGAATTTTTGATCTAGTATATATCTGGTATAGTGACCTCCTTCCCTTGGAGAGTAACCATTGTTCTGTGAGCAGGGTGTTATAGAAGTGATTGTTACAAGCTACCTCTCCTTATGTGGCATAGCTCCATGAGTGAGCTGTACTTAGGATCCTCTGGGTTCTGGTGTCCTACGGATGTTCTGCTAGTGGAAAACCTTGTCCCTGGGCATGAGGCTCAGTGGGGAAGAAGGTAATGTCCTAGCCATACTTGCCATGGATTTTGCCAATGCCACTTTGAACTATAGATTGAGAAGTGCCACAGACTCCCTCCTCCTGGTAAGAGTGTTTATTCCTTGACTGGGGGTACTGAGCAATGAAGGAGCCTCAATTTTTTGGCCACGTTAATTGAGAGTGAATCTTCTCTTAGGTTAAGCTTAGGCTAGGGAAACCATGCAAGGACTATGTGTCAAAATCCATGGGCACTCCCTTTCCTGTCAATGTTGATATGCTCTCATTAGTGAATGTTTCTTGATTTGCTTTATACACTTAATGATGCAGATCTTTAAGAGTGATGGGAACTTTCTCCTGACTCAAGGGCTCAGGTGATGGATACTAAATAGACATTAAAAGTCAACTTCAGTATCTCATGCTGCCAATGGTCAGAGACGTGGCCACACAGAAGTAAGTAAAAAAGCAAAGGCAGCAAATTTTATTAAAGAAGAAGAGGAAGAGGAAGGGGGAAGACAAAGAGGAAGAAGAAAGACTAAGAAGATTCTTATAGGCAGGGTTAGGATGGGGTAATAGGAGGGACCCAATGATATTACTACTGAGCTATTTGTCTAGAGACTCTAATAAAAGGTTTAGGCCAGAATCTAGACAAAGTAATTTTATTGAGATCAGTTATCTCTGGGCATAGGCTGATCAAATCAGGGGTGCAGATTCTTTCCTGGTCCAATTAGGGATAATCAATCACATGCTGTTCCCTTTGTGGAAAGAGATACTATGAGATCGGCTTTCAACTTTTCTTATTTCTTATCAACTCTGAGAGACTCAGGGTTCAAGACATGCCAATCTAATGGGATAGATAGAAATGTAACTTTTTTTCATTGCTTTGTATACATTTCTATAAGATTAAAATTAAGTCTTTGGAAAGTGTGATGGAACTTTGTAAAATTATCTGAGTCTTTGGGATTAATTTGAAAACAGTGATTGTAACTATCATTTTCAGACTGTATCTTTTTCATATTTGTAACTTTTAAAAGTAGTTTTCTTAAAAAGGGCATAAAATTAACCCCGGGTCCACTCTTCCTCTCCCATGATACATTCAGTTTTGTGCTCAGACCTCGGTTGCAGACCTTCAGTTTTTAGAGTGGTTCAGGGCATTGTGGGTAGTTAAGCCCTGTGCATTTTCAGTGTAGCCTCATTTTTAGTGCTGTAAGTCACCTTAATCTCCTCATGCTTATTTTGGAACAGCCCTCATGTGATCTCTGGTGCAGAAGCCACAACAAATCCATGGGAATGTTTTGTTCCACAGAACTTTTCAGCGCCTTAACTTTCCCCAACAACTGCTTTCAGAGGTCATGCGGTGTATCCTCACAAGACCACAGGGCTTCTGAGCAGGGAGTAGGGAGACCAGGAAGAGCAGGGAGATAACTGGTCCATTTAGCCTCTGTTGGGGGTATACCCAGGTCTTGTAGGCTCTCTGCAAGGTGGAGTCACTCCTTTTCTCTCCCACCCTTTGCCAGTCTCTCTTTTCCCTCTCATTCTTGCTTACTGGTAGTTACATCAGCTCCTTCCTATAGAGAACCTTTGGTGTGGATTTGCTTCAGATTGATTTCTAGCAAACCAAGGCACAACTGGTCTTGACTTGAAACATGCTTAGCAAACAGTTACTTCAGATGGGGTGTTCTGTCTGTGGACTGCTTTCCCCCTTGAAACCAATATGGAGACCGCTTGTAAGGTTGCTGGCAACAGTAGCTGGTATGTATTGACATCACAGTGGTTGATTACAGCTTTGATGGCTGCAGACTTAGTGTGAAAGACAAAGCAGGTGGCTGCAGCACCTACATGATTAGCACAGCAGGGGTAAGTTAAGGATTTCTGTGTTTGGCAGCATCTTGTCCTATAAAGTGAAAAGGATGATACTCCCAGGGCATTGCTAGACAACTTAAGGCATACCGTGAAAGCTGGGGGTGCGGGTGGGGTGTCTGTGTAATTATTTTCACAGAGAAGTTAACAATAAAATAAAACTAATCATTATAACACTGAAAAATTAGATTAATAATTTTGGCAAGCCACTTATATCAAAGACAGAGCCTGGTAGAGTAAGGCTAGACTTCTAAGACTTGGACATTTCCTTGGATGGACTTGACATCATGAGCTTTCAAATCTCTCTTCTCTCCTTTTAGTCTGAGAATAAAAAGACCTATCTTCTTTGGATTGTGTGCAGTGACTACCTGGACCTTGTGCTTTGGAGGACTATGTTTATTCTACTCACTGTTCACATGTTTCTCATTATTTCTGTAGTTAAACTGAGTAGGGCTCCAACATGGACCACCATGGGTAGTATATAATTCTCGTTAGAAGAAGAAAAATATTCATGTCACCTTTGGTTAAAGGGAAGGTGCCATAGCATTTTATATGTGCTGTGGTGAACAGGTGTGAGTTGCTACTTTTGTAACACAATTGGGTTAATAGGATCAGGTACTAGTCTTCCAAAGAGACTTTGGTTGAGTGTTCGGTTCCATTGAATGCTGGGTAGGGCGTTAGACTCCTGGAATGAGAAGATGCACTAGGAGGCTGACTTACATAGGCCATGTATTCTCAGTGTGGTCTCTGGTGTTTTCTGTGTCTCCAGGCTTGGGACTTTTCACAGAAGAACTTACAGAGGGGAATGTGGGCAGCTATGGTTTTCTGTTTTCCTCGTGTACGTTCTCTGCCTTCGGATTGCTAGCTAATGTTTGTGGTATATCTGCCTACAGTTTGCCAAGGAGGAAGAGAGTTTTCTTTTCATTACCCCAATGTGTGCACTACCGTGGTCATTTTCAATTGGAGTCAGTGGGGGATTTTTATTTCTACAGAGTCTAAGATGGCCACTGCTTCACGTGCTGCCAGCATGTTTTAACTCTCTACAAATAGGTGCAGCCTATCTATGAGCTGTTTCGATATGTAAACAAAGTTCTGTGCTTTGGGAAGTTGTAAAATCATTTTATGAGTGCCTTGATTACTTTAACAGGCAAAAATAAGTGCTACTTCATTTATTTTTAAATATATTTTACCCAAAGTACACAGTGATGCACAGTCAATAGAATGAAAATAAATGGAGGTAATTATGAACGTGTTTTGAAATATAAGGTGTAGAGTAATAGAAGACACTCAACATTGACTTCTGTCCTCGACAGACACACTCATTCCATGCATAAACATATATGTGTGCGTATGAGTATATGTATTCCTGATTTGTTTGTTCTGCGAGCTGTAGTGGTGTGATAGCAAATGTGTTGTACAATGGAAGCAATTTAATTAAACATTTAAAATATATTTGGTTAAATGGTTAACAGCCATGACTAGATTTCTGCTTGACAATTAAGAGTGCCATAGATGGGGTTGGGGATTTAGCTCAGTGGTAGAGTGCTTGTCTAGCAACCGCAAGGCCCTGGGTTCAGTCCCCAGCTCCGAAAAAAAGAAAAAAAAAAGAGTGCCATAGATTCAATATCTGGGGCTTGGACTTATAAGGTCCATTTCTAAATTTTTCCCAATAGCAATGTCTCTAAGGAGTAGCATGTGCAAACATCTGCCTGTGCCCATAAGGGTCTTTAAGTTACGTTGCTAGGTTCCTTTTGAAGAGCTTCTGAGAGCATGATTGTGTTTAGCTCACACATTTATATTTGTCACAAATACTCTGAATGATGCTTATTAAAAGGCACGCTTGGCCAACACTCACATGGATTAAGTAGTTAGACTGGCAAATAGCATCAGACGCCAAAACCATCAACTGCCTCTGTCAAAGGACACTTGTGACATTGGATGCAGTCTGTTTGCCACTCCGCCTACCTGGATTTGTAATAATCATGCTGGGAAATAGGTCATTATATAATTACATGGTGTCTTCATTGAAATAGTTACATTAAGTGTTAAAGATATGCCAAGCATTGTGCTTACTACATATAGCATTGCAACTGTTACTTTATAGACCTTGTCCAATTTTAATCTTTCACAGAGATGGGGAAGCCTATTGTGATTTAAGAAAGATCATATTTAGTGAGCGATGGGGGGGGTCATATTTCAATTCAAGCATTCTTTGTGTGTGTGTGTGTGTGTGTGTGTGTGTGTGTGTGTGTGTAACATGATGTGTTGTGATGAATATGTGAGTTTGTGTAGGCAGTAGACCAGGAGCTGATGTCGTATTTCTTCCTCTGTCATTCCTCACTGTATTATTTCCAAGACTGGATTTTGCAATGATTCTGGAACCTTCCATTTCAGCTATATGGGCTGGCAATCAAGCAAGCTTCCAGGATCTGCCTGTCTTTGTCCCCAACTCTTAGCCCTGGCATTACAGAGGCATGCTGCTGAGCCCAGATGTTGTGTGGATTCTGGTACTCTAACTGTAGAATCTCATGCTTATGTAGCAAGTCTTTGATCTAGCTATCTTCCTAACCTCGAGTAAGCAACTACAAAAATGTATGGTTTGAATCCATCTTCCTTTATGATTCCAAGACATTTGATATCAATATCTCTGTTGTTGCTGGTTTGAATATTTCTCAGTAGAAAGCAATTCTTCTGAAAGGGTATTTGTAGTTTAATGAAGGGATTGCTACTATTTCAAAGTGAATGTGTTTCAGAGCTTTTTAAAGATGTTAATATATAGAAACAAAGAAAGCTATGCTCTCTCCCTTTTGGTTATGAATCTCCAGGAATATAGTTAATAGTTACACTCAAGGCAACATTATCATCACCCCCAACATCCAACACCACCACCCCCAGCCTGTTTCTGTTGCCTTGTACATTTGCTTTGTAGACATGAAGTCCTCCCCACGTCCTTTCTCACTGACAGACCTCTGGCAGGTGCAGATGCCTGTGGCCTAAGTGCTTAACTTTTCTGGTGACATGTGTCAGTCAGACAAGGCTGTGGGGGAGTGTTTAGTCAAGCAGCTGATAACCCTAGGTGTCGACTGGGGGAGAGGACTGCAGGGTATGATCTTCTCTTGAGCCTGTGTGACTGAAGAGACCAAAGCGAATCCAGTCACATTGTGTATGCAAGTAGAATAGTGAATCTTAGTCTTGAGAACCCATATCCATGTTGCTCCCCAGAAAGTGCCAGGCAGAGCCCGACACAGAGAAGAACTGTGTCTCACTGAGACACTTGGCTCATGTGAGTCCTTGTGGCACTTAAGTGACAGCACTTAAACACTGGCGTGCTTAGTGTTGGTCTCACAACCTAGTTTTTTTTTTTTTTTTTTATCTGAGTCTGAAGTCAAAGAAATTCTGTGACTGGCACTCAGAATATGTGGAGAACATGGGTTTCTAGTGCAAAATGCCTGCCTGTCATTCACACTGCTGAGGACTGGCTAAAAGACCAGGTCTTCAATTCATCCAGAGATGTCTGGATGGCCAGTGACTATGTTGGATCAGAAAGTCAACTCAGGCCCTGGCATCTCATACCAAGGGGGGGGCTACTGACTTGTTTGAGTAATTTATCCAGCCACTTTGCTGACGGTGTTTATCAGCCTCGGTCTCTGGAGTAGAAAAATCAAGAAATTCCTTTAGATTTCCCAACGATAGACAACAGGGACATTAGTTTTCAAAAGGAAATAAAAGAACTGATTTTCGTGCAAATTAAACTGATTTCAAGCTTTTTAATTTCTGACTCCCCTCTCTTGTTTCAACATGCATTTCGTTAAATTTAGCATTACATTCTAAAATGGAAGCCGGTCACATTGATCTAGACAGAGCAGCAGGATGGCCCTGAGGTTGTCTTCCCCGCTTTAATGCTGTCTTTTGAAGAAGCCGTCTTTTCATCGCTGTGTCTACTTGATGTTCCAGACTGTTTACAGGGCCTCATCGGCCAGACTAAGCCAGGAATTGCTCTTTTGGGTAGATTCACGGATTTATAAGCAGAGCTCTTTTTTTTTTTTTTTGGAAAGAACGTTTCAATTTAGACATGAAGTTTTGTTTTAGTTCAGAGTCTGCTTTGAGGAGTCTATGGGAGATGACTTGTGCTGTTTGAGAACTGGTAAATAATCCAATCACAGAAGTTTACTTTAAGGATTATTTGGATATTTACTTGCGGTGGGAACCAAATCTATTTTAAGGTCTTTCCCCTTGTTTTATTATTTTCCTTGGTTAGCGAGTGGCTGTTTGGTGAATAAGACAGAGCCTATTAAGCACTTAGTTTGAGCCAGCTACTCTTGTAGAGTAAGTAGGCAGTCGTAGAGGACTTGGATGCCAGCGCCATTTGGCTTGCCTCGCCACTCATTACTGTTGTGACTTCATGCCAGCGCCTTGCCACCTTTGGCCTTGAGCATGCTTCTCCGTAAGAAGAAAATCGAGTGTTAGCTTTAACTGGGTGGTTTGGGCACCAAAACGCTTAGAATTGGTTGTAGTCCTTACTCGTGATTTCTGGTAATGATCCCGGTCCTTAAAGAACTCGAAGTTTATGAAAAGTGTTTATGTGAACCCAAAGTTAATGGGCAGTGATGATGAGGATGCAGCCCATGGCCATTCTTCTCTGAAAGGTATCTGATGGGAGTCGGGGGGAAAGGAAGGGTAGAAGCAGGCACCTTTTTAGACATGCTGGGAGGAGACTGAGGGGTTTGAGCTGGAGTTTCACGTGTGTGTAGGAGAGAGGGTGTGAAGAGACTTGGGTCTAGAGCAGAGAGCGGGGCAGGAGAGGCCAGGGAGTCTGAGCAGCGTGACTTAGCCTAAGCGCCATGGTTCTTTATCCTCCCATCTTTACCTCTTTACCTCTCAACCCAGCATTTCTATAGCACATCTCGCCATCACCTGCATGCCCTCAATGTGCGATTAAGCCCCCTTTTCTCTTTCTTCAGGGTCCTTCCTTGTTGCACTAGCTGCTGCTAGGTATGGTGTCTGTGATGTGAAAGTATCCTTTCTTTAATGTTTTAACATTTATTTGCATGTGAATATAAGTGTGTGTGTGCGCACATATGTGTGTGTGTGTGTGTGTGTGTGTGTGTGTGCACGCACAGGCTCATGTACATGTTCTAGAGCATGTATGGAGGCCAGAGGATAGCTTTTGGGTGTGGTTGTTTCTCTTGTTCCACTGTGTGCCAAGGACTCAGGGGGCCAGGCTGGGTGTCAGTTGAGTCATCTGCAAGGCCTGTGTGTCATTTCTTTTTGTGATTGTTAACAGCTTCATGAATTAGATTACCCCCCTTTATAGGTAATGCTACTCTCTTTCCTGAGACATTGGAAATTTAATTTGTTCAGGGTCTGCTAGCTTTAATAAGCCCTTGGATTTGAACTATGTTTCTGAAATTGTTTTTTCCAAATGATGGAGATGCGGAGGATATAATTTAAATTATTGATTTTTAGGAAGTTTTTATTTTCATATAAATAACAGAGAAAATAAAAATAACCTGGAAACTTCAACCATGTGTGTGTGTGTGTGTGGGGGGATTTTGTGAATAAATAAAGATAATTATGTTGGCAGGAGCTAGGAGTTGAATGACAATACAGTAAGGTAATTGAGAATTTTTGTTTTCTTGTGAGACTTTGCACTAAGTTGAAATACTTTTTTACTCTGATTATATAATTCTATGGCTTCATTAAACGTTTATTTACAAACGAGTTGCATATATGCCGAGGCAAATTGGTAAATTACTGTAAGATTATTATTTGTTTGGGAGGAGTATGTTCCTTGCAGGCACAGTATTTGCCTACCAAGAGAGTGGCTCCAGAGTTGAGTTTACTGAGTATCTGGGCTGCCGCTTTCTTAGGTCATTGCTTCTTACTTAACCCCAGGCATTCGTCTTGAGAGTGTCCTGGCCAGAACTGTGACCACAGGAACCAGTGGGAGGCAACCCGCTGCTGACAGGTCCTGGACAGGTTGGCTTCATCTCAGATGCTAGTAAAACTGCTGGGCCTCTTCAAAACTCCCCAGGGGCTGCCTTTTGTCATTATCAACCCTAGTGGCTCACTTTAGCCTAAAGTTATCTTTGTCCAAGGAGGTCAGTGAAGACAGAGGTGACTGAGGGAGAACAGAGCTGGCCTTGTGCTGAATGTGGCCTTTGTGCTGAACCGTTGAGTTCAGGTAGGGTTTGCTTAAATAATTTCCACAGAGGAGCTGAGGAAGACTGAGAGCTGACACCACAAGGAGGGATTACTGCACATTTGGGTAGGACTAGAGGAGAATGTTTTGTGGGATCACAAAATTCACTTACGTAATAAGTGGGATACATGGAGCAATGTGTACTGGATTTTATATATAATCGATCTGAGGTCTCCTAAATCTATGTTTTGTTGGATTGTTTTTCGAAACACGATCTGGAATGTAATTCTGGCTGGCTTTGCCTCTTGCCTTAGCCTCCTGTGTGTGATTACAGGTGTGCAGCACTGTGCCCAGTATCCTGGGCTGTCTAATAAGATTTCGTTACTCATTGCTCAGCCAAGGCAAAAGTAATCCACCAGTAAGGCAACTCGGATTAAAAGTTGGATGAGCCTGTTGTCTTGGAAACCTCATTTAGTTCTTAGGTACCTCACCTAGGTCTAGCACACCAAGATAGAGAGAGGTACAGGGGGATTATGGAGGGGAGGCAACATGAAGATTTATTTACCTTTCCCCTCTGTCCCTTGTCTTTGTCACTTGGGTAGAGTCTCTTTCCTCTAGTTGCTGTCTGTTCTTTTGAGCTTCTGTGCTTCTGTTGGCCACCGATGAGTTCAGCAGCCTCTTCTGTTCTCTCACCGAGAACCCTGTAACTGACTTGGCTGCCTGTTGGATTCCTGCTGGACTCTTAGACTCTTGGACAGTTGGCTGTGAGCCACCCTGTAGACCTTCATGTAGAGTCATTTAAGTTCGTGTCGGTGATGTCCCTTAGCAGAGCTTTTTGACCTCATTGATAACTGAGTTTAGTTTGTCCTGCAGAGTATGGTGGCTGTTAGAAGAACCAGACCTCAGTGTCTCTGTCGCTTTGACATGACTCTCTGGGGCTGACTAAAGCAGCCTCAGAGGCTTTGGTGGAAGGGGTTTGTGGGTAGAGCAGGGCTGGTGGAGGATGGGGGTGCATCCTCTCATCCTAGCGTCCCCTTGTCTTTCTTGCTTTTCTCATAGTTATTACATCATTGGACATGAAGAGAATTCCTCCTTTTATGATTTAAAAATATGGTTTTATTTTTTAGTATTTCATTCATGCATATAATGCATTCCAATCCCATTCCTACCCCTCCCGGCACACGTTTCCTCCCAATTCCTCCCTGGTTCACCCCTTCTTTGAACTGCCTCTCAGCCTCATCCTCTCATTTCCTCTATGGAGAAGAGGTTTTTTCTCTTTCAAAATAACACTCCAAATTTTAGTTCAGAATGGAACAGAGGACACAAGGTCTTTAATCTAAAGATAATAATTTGGTTTGCAAAGTCCTTGTCTTGATGTAGAATCTCATTTTCTGAATGTCAGATGTTGAACTTTTTTTTCCCCTTGCTTAAATGTTTCTTCTCTGATAAATATTAATTGCTCCAAGGTGGAAGCTTGGTCCAGGTTTGAGAAAGGTCATGTGCTTAAAAGGTCACAAGGTGCATCAGCACTTCCTGATACCTTCTGGGGATAAAGAAATGACTTCCACAACTAGCCATTCCTTTGAACCAGATTTTTCTAAATTATTTTTTTTCTAAGTGTGGCTCATCTGCCTTTAATGGTTTGAAAAGTCCTGCAGTAAAATACAAAAAGTGTGAAATCTTGACTAAGAACTCCCTCTGTCTGTTAGTCTGTCTGTATGCCTCTGTCTCTGTCTCTGTCTCTCTGTCTCTCGCTCTCTCTTACACACACACACACACACACACACACACACACAAACACACACACACACACACACACACACACACACACACACACACACACACTCTTTCAAATCTCTGCTTTCTCTGTAGTTTTAGGTTTTAAGTGGCCTGGCCATGCCCCTCCCATGAATGTTGAGCATGGCTAAAACTACAAAAGAGTTTCTATTCATATTCAGTAGATATTTGACTTTTGTTTATAAGGAGGGTAGATAAACTATTTGGCCATAAATTCACTTCAAATTAATTGGTATAAACCTCACCTCAGCTACACCTAGAAAAAACAATTTTGAAATACCTGGTTCAAAGGAATGGCCCATTGTGAAAGTCATTCATCTTCAGAAGGCACTATGAAGTGCTGGTGTGCCTTGTGACCTTCTAAGCACATGACATGATGTAGGAAATATTTTGTAGTACATACACCTAAGTCATGAGCCTTTTGTTTAATCTCGCTAGTATTTTCTCGCCTCATTAAATGTGAGAGGGAAATCTTTACCTTGGCTTCAGGCAAATAGACCTCTTTTATCTCAGTTCTTTGCAGATAAAAGGTAAAATATTAACAATATTTATACTTTTATAATTATGAATTTAATTGTGGACAGAAATAGCGAGAATGTGCATTTGTCTAACGTAATTTATTATTACTACTGGTTTAAGAGTTTTTCAAAGATGTACAAAATAGAATGCATTGTATCTGTAAAAGGGATGCAGGACACTTAGAATCTGTAATTAAAAGTCAGAGACTGTTAGTCCCAGAAGAAACGGAGACAGGGCCTTTATATGTCATGTATGGGAGCAAAAAAAAATGAGTCCAAAGAAATTAAATCATAATTTTTATATCCCTTAACAGACATTAAAATAAATATGATTTAGTCTTTATTGGTAAGATGAACAATATCATTTAGGTAATTTTTTTCTCTTAGATAAAAATGTTATACTGATACTCAAAGAATATAATCTTTATGTAAAACGTTCTTACCTTAAACATTATTATCTAATTGTTCATTGCTCCTCAGAAATTTATTTTGGTCACTGAGAGAAAGCATATTGGCTTTCATATAAACATGTGATGGAAAAGCAACCTCACCTTTTCTGTGAAATAAGGGGATCTTTGAGAGTACTTAGAGCTGGGGCGTGGCTGTGGGAGGTTCTTCCTCCCAATAGTAACAGCATGAGTTTACCAGCCGTAGAGAAACAAATCTAAAGTACAGTGAGCAGTCATTCAGCAGTGATGCTTGCCACAGTTGACGGGGGTTATAGATGTGATAGTCAGAGATCTGATGAGGGTGGAGGAAAACAGTGTGCATAGAGGTGAGCGCGGAAAATCCTGGCTTTTAACCCACGTATGCATTTCCTCTTTTCTCCTCTGTCCCAGGCTTTTTATGTTTTCAGATAGCCATATCCTCACACATACTAGCCACGAACAGTCAAATATAGAATGAAGGAAGGGGATAGGTGAATACACGTCTAGAAACCAGTAGCCAGTAATAATGGCACAACAGGAGAGTAGTCTCCATATGACTTAGAAGGTCCTGTCTCCCTCAATGTACAGTGTGTCTGATCGTCTCATTGTCTCCATACTAACAGTCCTGTATTTTGGAATCTATTGCAAGTCAACAAATGACCTTCCGGACAGTGCATGGTCTGAAGTGACCTGTAAGTGTGGTTCAGTTTAGCTTGATTGAAGAAACTGACCTTTTTCTCAAATCTAACTAGGTCGTTGTCCTTTCTGTGTCAAGTTAGCCAGGAGAGCATGAGAGTTAGCGTTAGACAGAGACTGAGGTGAGGCCTTCCTAACAGTCCGTGGATTCTGGTGGTACTGAGAGTGAGTTTCTCTGTGGTGGGCCTGGAATGTGGGGTCTGCATTCTGTCTGTTCAGTGGCTGCTTTAGCGTTGGGCACACAACGAGGAGTAGATTGATTAGCTGGATTAATTTGGTGTGATTCCTTTTTGTTTGTTGATTGTTTTTGTGTATGCATGTGTGGCATCCATGTATGTGTATGTGCATATTCACATTTGTGTGGGTATGTGTGTGTACACATCTGTGCATGTGTGTGTAGAGGTCAGTAGTTGATATTGGATGTCTTTGATTGCTTTCTGTCATATATATATACATATATATATACATATATATATATATTCAGTAGTCCTGCTCGGTAGTTGGTCCTGGAGATTATAGGTCTACCTGGATTTTGTGTGGGTGCAAGGTATCAAAGTTCAGTTATTCATGCCTGCCCAGTGAACAGTTTACCGATGGAATCCTTACCTTCGGCCCCTAATTTGAAATGATTATTTAAAGTTGTTCTCAGTTAACTTCGATAGTTCTACACAATGTATGTATGGCCACATATTCATATATGAATTACCATATGCATATATGTGTATGTATTACCATGCTGTTAGATTGTATAGAAAATTTCCTAGCTATAAGGAAGATTCTGGTTCCTATGAAATGAATGGAGTAAAAAGTAACTCAAGCATACAGTGGGCAGTGTAATGAATAATAAGAATTCTCAAGGTCTTCCCTTTCAGAACCAATCAGTGTATTAGTCGCAGTGCAGCCTGCTGCAGATTAAGGATGCCTAAAAATACATCCTGCTGAATCACTAGACTGAAGAAGAAACTTAATTCTACTTCACATAAACTACAGAACACGTTTCCGATGGATTATACTGTGGCTGAAAATGTGAGTCAAGGGTTAGACCAATCTCATCGTGAGCCGCCATCCTTGGTATATATCTCTGGTACTTCTGGTGTGCACTCAGCCTCCTGAGGGACAAGGGGAGGGCAGAGATACTGGGCACATCCAGATCTCATGGGCTAAGCCTGAAGATGCTTTTCCACATCTCATGGCCTAGAACCCAGACAGCGGTCCTTGATCAACTCCAAAGACTGAGAACTGTGTGCTTGGAGAGTGTCAGACTATAGATAACCAAGTGGCCTCTCGGTTAATATTCACTCTCTGGATAAAACAGTCTTAATATGTGTCCTGGTTACCTTTGAATGTCAATGTGGCACAACATAGGGTCATCTGAGAAGGGAGGCTCAGTTGCAGGATTGCCCAGATCACATCAGCTTGTGAGCATGTCTGAGGAGTATGTCTTGATAATTAATTACCTAGAAGGGCAGTGTCCACTGTGGGCTGACTATTCTCTGGCCTGGTGGTTCTGGGCTATCTAAGAAACTCAGGCAAGCATGAGCCTGGGAAGAAGCCAGCAAACAGGATTCCTTCATGGTTTCTGCTGCAAGTTCCTGTTTGAGTTTCTGCCTAGACTTCTCTTAGTGATGGACATTGACCTGGAAATAAAGCCAAATAAATCCTCTCCTTAGTGGCTTTTGGTCATAATAATTGTCATGGCAACAGAGTGAAAAGTAGAACAGAAAGATTACCACACTGGAATCTAAGCTTAATACAGAATTGATGGCTCTTTAAAAACTAGACTTACACTGAATTCTTGATGTAAACCTCCAAGTTTAAAACTGCTAACTTCTATAGCTTGGTTATGACATGTGGTCAGGAAGAAATGTTTGAATCCAAATATTTTCTGTATGAAGGCCCATGCATGACAACATTAATCTGTAGAAGGCACTGACTTAATTACTTCCTATGATGAATACCAAAAAGCATTTTCTCCTAAATTATGGTGGCAGTGTTTTTATACAAACATAAATTTACCATATTCAGTGATGTGAATGTTTATTTTTTCATACAATTCACAGGTTATGAGATGTAAAGGGTTCTCCTAAAGTCTTTGTGTTATTTACAAAATATTTAACTTTTATCGTTGAGAGATGTGTGATGTGGAAGTAATAGAGTTGCGTCTGAGTGACTTTCTAGCTTTCTATTTTCCAGGTGGTAAGACATACCTAAGGATACCACTTTGGTTTTCTCATTATTGGGCATCAGCTGCTCACTCTGTGATGGTCTCACCCTTGGTTCTAGCTTCCCCAGGACATCTAGTCACTGCGGGCTTACAGAGAAGGTCCTGAGCTAAGACTGGAACACTTAGTTCCTACTCAACAGTGAGGAAGTGGTGAAAGGAGAGACCAGAGCTTGGAAAGCTCTCCCAGGCAGAAGTGCAGAGTCTCTGGGCCAATAGGTGTTTGCCCTCAGTGTGAAATGATTAGAACACACAAAGCAAAGAGCAGCAGCGCCTGGAGAGTGGGTGCTGTGAAGAAGCATGGCACAACTGGAAGCCTGGGGATCGGGAAAGAGGGAGTTTCTTTGGTGGTTTAGGCAGGAAGGATGGGATAATGCTGATGTTCCAAAAGGTTGGGCTAGTTTTCACAGAAATGTTTTTATTTAGGCAATGAGAGAAGAAGATCTGTATTTTGGAAAGAGAACACTTAGCACTGATGGGTGTTTATGGGGGCATACTTATGAGAAGCACGGTAGAGGGGAGAGGGTAGTCACTGTTAGGGCAATAACAAAATGGAGGGCAGAAGGTACTGGATGCCTTGGATTGCTAAAATGTTATGGTTGGTCAGTTTATTTCGAAAGTGTTATTTGTTTGTCATGGGAATTGAAACAATAGCGAGATCCACAATTGCTAATATGTTTTGTTCAAGCTATGATTTGATTCGATTTTAAGTGCAATCTATATGCTTCATCCTCTACATCAAGGAGACAAGATAAGTTAAAACATGTAACAATGGTAATAAAACCTTTGCTACTTTTTTACCACGAGAGCGTTTCACGCTTAAGGATTTATTTCGTATAAGACTTCCACCCATTGTTCTAATTGTATTAATTAAATTGTTAAATAAAGCATCAGTGTAAGTTTAGAAACAATCCGCGTTCTGTTGCGTAAAAGCACTGTTAGCGCAGAGGCGGCATTCTGTCAGGGATGACGGGACAGGCAGATAAACGAGAAAACGTAAGCAGTGACAGGATGCAGTGAGAGGTGTGGAGGCACGCATAAGAAAGAACACGTTCTAGGTGAAGGGCTTGCTGTTTTAGAGAGAGCGATAGAAGCATGTCACTTAGGAAGGGGGCACCTGAAGAGAGACCTGAAACTAATAAGTCAGAATCGATGAGAATTTGCACCAGAGCTAAGGGAATACCAAGGGCCAAGACGTAGGCGTAACTAGTTGAACTGACGTGTACTGGCTAGCAGGTGGTGTGCCTGAACAAGAATGACAAGGGGGTTGTGGTAGGAGATAATGCTTGTGAGGGAGCTTGGGGACACATCGATGGAGTCTTGCTGGCTGTTGTCAAGGTCTTGGCATTTTCAATGGATTAAATGAGGTGGAGAGTTCTAAGTAGGGATGTGACATCACCTGGGTTTAACGAGGATGGTTTTAGCCAATGTGTCAAAAGTAGACTGTACTGGTCTAAGGTGGGAGTCGATGAGGAGCTTACTTTAGTGATGCAGTTGGAAGAAAGACTGGCAGAGATGTCAGGCTGAAGGTGGATGTGACGAGCAGTGACTAAGTCCGATTCTCTCTGCTGACAGGTCTGACATGTGGTGTGAGGGATTGGCGTCCAGGAGGACACCCTGGGCTTTGTTTTCTAGACGAAAGAATAGTCATAGCAGTGTCAAGATAGGGAGTACAAGAATGTGTTCGGAGGCATAGGCGATCGGATCTGCCCATCTTAAGTGGCTGTGTCTGTGAGACACATGGTTAGAATTGCCAAGTAGACAGCTGTATGTTTAAATATGAAGGTCAGATAGAAACTTGACTATGCTATCATTATATTTGGAGAATAGCATTACTATAAAACTGGTAGTATGGAATTCAAGTTACTCCTACATACTTTAAAGGAGTTATAACATTTAAACACAGCTTAAGAACAGGATGAGGAATAGCAGATTCCTTGTGTCAGCGTGTATTTCTTAGTGACGTCTGTGTTTTATTCATATTGTCTTAAAATTGTTTCCAGCCTGCTACACTTACGACATTTTACTGTTAAGTATACGTTTTGGACAGGGCTACATATCGAATGCTTGGTTGTTCAGAGTATGGGCTATGGCATGCATGATAGACAGGCCCCTCAGTTTATCATTTGGATGGACTTATTTATTAACTTACTATTTCTGTATCTTGCCTTCCTTAGTAGTAAACCAGACACAATGCTAGCTGCACGGAAGTTGTTAAGAATGAAGTAAGTTAAAGAACTTAAAATGTCTCCTAGTGTCATGCTGGATAAGGAGCAGCAGTATCAACGTTGGCTGTTCCTGTGTGCTGCCTACTGTGTGTCAGAACAGTCAAGGCCCTTTGTAGTAGGTAATATTGTGCTACAGGATTCTGAACTTCATTTTCTGGGTAAAATATACATGCCACACAAAACAATGCCAAGGATGGGAAAGTGAATTTAAAGTTGGTCTTTTGAACTCAGGCACCTTAGTGAGATTTTCTTCTTCATTTCCATATCTGTCTTCGTCCTGCACACCTGAAGAGTTATTCCATCCTGCTGCCATCCATGCTGCAGCACGGTCCTAGTGATTATCTTTTTCTAATGTGACAAAATTGACCCGGGGATACCTCTGTTGATGGACCTGAAGTACTTTAACTGCCCATGGTGCTGTCATGAACTATGGGTGTTTTCCCAGTAAATCTGTCTCTTGTACGTACACCATGTCATACTCAGAATGACAGTGGGACAGAATGACAGTATGTGGTTCTTCATCGTAAGCGTTTGATCCCAGGCCTCCCAGTCAGTATTAGTGATATTAATCACTTTCGTTTTTATTTCACTGATTTGAGGGCGATGCCATGAGGAACATGGATGCTGGGTTCAGCCAACTGAATCATACCCCTTGGCAGCTTCTGCCAGCATCTGGGGAGGTTTCCTTGATTGCTCTTAGCATTGACTTCCACATCTGGTCCAGACAATGTGACTCATCTCGCAGCCTGGCTAGTGCGGTTGTAAGGAATGAACGTGGACTAAGAATGTGGCTCACTTACAGAGTTCTGTGTGACACAATATGTTCTTTCTTCATTACTGAAACCGGAAAAAGTAAAATAGAAGGAGAAAAGAGACATGGGCAAAGCCACCCCAGTCGCTCATATCTTATAAGCATTTCTGGTTTATTTGTATATTTTTATTTCTTCTGTATTAGCTTTCCTTTCACCTCTACATATATTCAATAAACCATTCTGCTTTGTGCTAGTAGATATGTGATTTAAATTGTCATCCTAAATCAAAATAGTATACACTGAGAGTACATTTGAGGTACCTTCCCCAAGCCCCCAATATTTTCAAGCTAGTACTCTATATAGATTGTTGACTCTTAATGGTTGTGCTGCTGACTGGAAGCTTAGGTTCACTGCTGCTCCCTAGAATTATAAGAGAATATCTTCTATACACTGCTAACTTGGGCAAAGACAACAATATGGCCTGTACCTAGGGCCTTATCACTCTCAAACTATTAACCTTGGACAAATTAATGTCTGACAGCATTGCATATCAGAGACTGTAGTTTTCAATGCTTCAGTATCCTCTGCTGAATTTTTTAGTATTTATGGATACCAATGGGTAAGAGTTTTATTAACAGTTTGAGATAGGTTCCAGGCTGGCCTGGAACTCACTATATAACCAAGGCTGGCCTGGAACTTACTGTGTAGTCAAAGTTGGCCTGGAACTTACTATATAACCAAGGCTGGCCTGGAACTTACTATATAACCAAGGCTGGCCTGGAACTTACTATGTAGCCAAGGCTGGCCTGGAACTTACTATGTAGCCAAGGCTGGTCTCCTGCTCTACTTGCCTTTCCCTTCTAAGTACTGGGATCCCAGAAATGTGCCAGCACGCTTGAGGTGTTGGCTCTAAGGATTGCACTGTTGCTGTTCATTTCATTTTCTAGAGTGTTAATTGTGTAGAAGTTATGCAACTCAGTAGTACAGTTCATATTATGAAGACAACTCATTACAGATACTATTAATTCAGTTCTTAATATGTTTCACTAGAGAACAGAAAGGCAAAGGTAACTTTCTTACATTATCTGTTTGAAGATGGCGTGTTGTGGTCTGAACTCAGATTTATATGTTGAAACGAAGGGATGTGGTGATGGTATTGAGAGACGGTTGAGTTGTGAGGAAAAGACTCTCTTGAAGAAGTTAAAATTGTCTTTCCTTCCTGTTCCCTGCTCTAGTCTTCATCTCCTGGTAAGTCACCAGCAGGATGCTAGAAGTAGAGAGAATCCCTTCCCAGACACCGTCCTGTTATTCTCTCTGTCTTGGATCTCTCGCTAATTAGGACTGAGTGAAACAAATTTCCATTGTATTAGTTTCCTTTGCATGGCTGTCACCAAATACCTGACAGACAATGGAAGAAGGGAACATCTATGTCAGCTGTTTTAGAACTTGTCACTTGATCATCGTGGGGTGCTTAGGGTGGAACATAGATGTTCCCGTAGGGGCTTGGTAGAGATTGTTGACGTCATGAAGACAACAAGGCAGAGCATCGAATAGAAAATGGGAGAGGACATTGTGTTGAGCCTATGGGAATGATGTCATCTGGGCTGACCTAAACAGTACTTTAAGACCATGCTTTAAGCTCTGGAGAATAGCTTAGCACTTAGTCTTCCTCATACCTGTATGGGGTAGGCATTGTCATCCTGCCCCTTTCACACACAATGAGGCAGAAGGCTAGTCAGGGGTGTGGGGTGGAGCTGTGCATTGCTGGGGTATCATCAGCTTTTAGCTTCCGGGTCATGTTCCCTGCCATGTGCGAGGCTATTCTTGGTACTGGCAGTGAGGAAGTCAAGAGAAGACACAGAAAGGATCTTACAGATTGTACAAACTCTAAGCACTTTAAACTGCTCTGGAATCTTGATCTCGTGTCTCAGCAAATATTTGACCACGGCGCCGTTGCTCATCTTGTGTTACCGCTTACGCTTGTGAAGAATTGAAACGTGTGCTGTCTCCTTGAGGAAATGCTCATCCGTACTGATTTCGTGTAGAGTTAAAGAGGTGCATCTTTATAGAAAAGAATTCCGTATTCGTTATCTAGGCTTTTCTCAAGCCTGTTTAGTCTTGTGTCGGTTTAACTTCCAGCCAAACTATGTTTTACAGTGAGAGCTTCCTTTGTCTTAGGGAAATGGGTCAAATCAATCAATCAATCTATCTATCTATCTATCTATCTATCTATCTATCTATCTATCTATCTACACACACAGATATATATATACACATATACACATATATACATGTATATATATTTATATATATATATTTCTCTTATATATACATATTTCTTAAAGTGGAAAAAATGTAAGTTCTCAGATGCCTTTACCCTTCATGCATATTTGCAGCGTTTTTATGGAATATTAGTCTAAAGTGTTATCCTACAAATGGCCACTGGACCGTGACTTGAGCTTAACCCATTTCTGGCGGCATAAGATGCTGTCTACTCTGACGTCAGGTGTGTCTCGGCAGGAATGTCAATGTACACGGCAGAGGAGGAGTCTTCGGGAGGTTTAGGCACCAGGTTGGGGCCAGCAGAGGTGTATTTAGCTCTGGGTCCTTTCAACAGCCTTTCCAGGGGCAGTACTTGAACAGCTGTTTACTCTGACTGTGTGCAAACAAGTCGTTCCCCTCCCCCACGACGGCCCAGATTGGAGACCCTTATCGAGCCTTCACAAATATAGCACTGGCTGTGACCTTCTGCTCCCATCTGGACCCTCTTGAGATTTTCAAGCACATGCTGACAGGGATTGTGTGAGAATATGTAAGTATCTGCTTAAGGACAAGGAGCAAACCTTTCAGCAAGCGCTCACCAGGGCTCTTGGATGCAACTGGCTGTACCTCCAGAGTGGAAGAAATTCGCCTCACACATTAAAAAAAATACTGTGGGTCTGAAAACATTTCACTCAGTTCTATTTGGAAGAGGATGTTCCTGCCAAAACGAACAGTTCTTAAAACACTCTGCCATTCTGAACTTAGCTCTCTCTGGCCTATTACCTCCTGATGAGGGAGCGGTCCTATGCATCTAATTGCCCAGATTTATTACCAGTGTTAACAACAAACCAAGATCCTGGAAGCCTGGGAGTGCGTCTTGTTCAGTGCGTTCTTCCTAAACCCTACTCTATGAGGGTCATCAAAGCTCCCATCACATACCGGTGGAAAGGACTTTAGAGTTTCCCAAAGGTACTGCAGCTTGACTATGGGGTGGAGGAATTCGAATTCTGTGGTCAGAGTCCAACTATTGTGGTTTATCCCCGCCCCAATCAGTTGCTGTTAGATAGATTTTAAAAGTCAGAGTAAGCCACCCACAAAACCCTCATCATTTCTTTGGAAAACCTTACACAGTTCCAGATTCCCAGAAATCAGGGACTTCAGTGACTGAGTGCTTGCTTGTTTGTTTCTCATTGGAGCCTGCATGCTCTATGCCTCCAAGATCAGCAAGGGGCGTGCGTGCGTGCGTGCGTGCGTGCGTGCGTGCGTGCGTATGTGTCTGCTTCTGCTTCCTTTATTGTTTACTCTCTGAACCAAGCAATGTGTTCTATGAGAAAGTGTTTGAAACTACTCAGTGCCTTATGATTAGGTACGTTTTTCTCATAGAAATATGGTAGTGATTTATCACTGAGGCTCCTTAGCTGAGACCTTAACAAGATGATAGATAACTCTTAAGGTCACTTGTTCTTAAAGGGAACTTGTACCTCAGGTTATAAAATAACAATCTCAGCCACATAGACCTGTTTCCAACCCTTCTATTTACGTGTTAGGCAGATCACACAGATAGCAAGCCTGCTGGATCTTCAGAGACTCATGAACTAAAACCTCATTTCAGTTTTAGCACTAACATCAACCAAATACCATGTGTGGCTACAGCCTGACTTCTCAGAAATATGGAATTCACAACAATTAGAATAATAGAGTCTAATAGAGGCCATTAGAGCACACAGTGTGTTTTAACTCTTACCAGCTGTGACAGGGCATACCATGACCGTTCCCTACATTTCAAGAAGCTTTCAAAGCATCTGTTTATAAACTGGAACCCATACTTAAGTGTTGCTGGATTAGCACTTCAGAATTTCATGTTTACACATATATTTCACGACTCTCTTTAATATGCTCTAAAGCTGCCGGAGACTTATTTATGTGTTACTGAGCTATGCTCAACTCCATAATCTATGCTGACTTTCTTTTGAAATTAAATTTATTGCCACTGAAAATTGTGGTGAAAATAAAGCCAAAAGGTGTTACAACTTAGTAATTAAAACATGGATTCTGGGGCTGGAGAGATGGCTCAGTGGTTAAGAGCACTGACTGTTCTTCCAGAGGTCCTGAGTTCAATTCCCAGCAACCACATGGTGGTTCACAACCATCTGTAATGGGATCTGATGCCTTCTTCTGGTGTGTCTGAAGATAGTGACAGTGTACTTATATACATAAAATAAATAATCTTAAAAAAAAAACATGGATTCTGAAACTAGTCCATATTAGTAAATACTCCACAGGTAGGTTTTACTAGCTCTATTTTTTTTGGACATTTAATAAAAGACATGATTTAGTAATAGCAAACTTTGTGTCAGAAAAGCCTAAGATTTAGCTAGAATATATGTGTATGCGTTTCATATAAATTATTAATTTTTTAACCTAAACTTTGTTTCTAATACCGAGCACTGCACATGCAAGTGAGTTAAAATTTGACTTGAGATGATGCTCTAAGTTGTTACTCCAGTTAAAAGGTCTTTAACACATGATGTGAGTTGTGAGTCTTCCATATTCTTTCCGGGATAGTGAGATACTTCTGTGTATTGGCCTGTGGGTAAGATTTACTGTGGAATCATTGTCCATTGTCTTAATTCTGCTTGTTCCACAGTAGCCAACTAGGTCATTTATGAAGAACATGATTTAATGTCCTCCAGTGTTGGAGGATGGGAAGTCCAGGATCAAAGCGCCCTCAACTGTCCAGGTCTTTCTGGCTCTGACACGACATAGCAGAAGGCCAAATTGATACAATAGAAAAGACTGCTGACTCATTCTTCTGTAATAGCATTAAGCAACTTCCAAATGTCCCACCTTCCAACAGCAGTGCCATACCAACCAAGGTTAAGCATGAACGTGGGAGGGGAAAGACAGTCAAATGATAACACTTTTAAAAACTAATATTTTACTTGAGCCAAGGGCTCCTAGAAAACAGGAAAGCACTTTTATGTTTGCCATACAAAGTTCCCAACATGTCAGACATAGGTAACTGTGGTTGGATTATCTGTTGACTGATACATTATAGGAAAAGGGGATAAGGAAATCTGAGAAGAAGGAATGAGGAGGAAGATGGGACAGGGTTGAAGAGAAGAGGTGGAGGAGAGATGACAAGCCACCAATCTTTCTATTCTTCATGTGGGCTATGACATTGAGTCCCTTGGGGTGTATGGATGCCATATTTTATTCTCATCTGCATATATCTAGCAGTGACATCAGTGCCAATGATGGCCTTCTCCTGAGATGTGACTGCAGAGCTAGTCAAACATCACTCTCATAGACACAATCCCTTGGCAACTGATCCTAAGATTTCCACCCTCCATGTTCTACATTGCCTCTGGAGCACCATGCTTGCCCCATGACTGCTGAAAGAGTACAGAGGTCACAGAGTGGGAGGTTGGTTTAGTATTAACACTCCTGCTGTTTTACAGGGTAGCATTTTTGTTGACTAAGCTATAAATCATGACCGAGCTTGAATGGAAATATTTCTGAAACGTGCCTTAGATAGAATTATATTTTTGATTCATGGTTACGAGTTAATTTTTGGTTCCGGTGCCAGGCAAACATTTCCACAGGCAACCGTTGTTTATGCCACAGCATGAGTCTTCCTCTTTAAGAAGAAACTTTTTAAAACTGCTTTGGTGAAGTATTTTCACAATAATTTATTATCGAGACTATGGTGTTCTTTCTTAGCTCCCATCCCAAATTAGCAACCCCAGAGAGCAGCAGAAGTGGGTGAGGAGTTCTGAGACACAGCTGGTTGGTGTTCAGAAGTTTTCTTAACCCTGCAGTTGATGAGGCCAAAGAAAGGGGGTCCTTTGCTGTTGGGCGATTGGTGGAAGAAATGACTTCATGGAAAATTAGCTTTTCTTGCCTTCCCACCCCCACCCCTCTCCTTGTGGGCTTTCTGATCCGGTGCACAAGCAGGTGTGAGTTGGAAGAAAGTCTGATGCTTGGACCTGTGCTTAGGGAGCCCCTCACCCCAACCTGGGCTACTCTTGACTAGGGAGTGGTTCTCAGAGACAAGTAACCAAGGAAAAGGAAGAAAGGATCAGAGTTCATGAATCAAAATAAGAGGGCACCAGAAATGTACAAGGCAGGCAACACACTCTTTTCACAAAGTGGTCTATTTTCTGTCTCTTGTCTATTACAAGAGTAAAGGCCTTATGTGTCTTATCTGAGTAGGTTGAGAATAGCCTAGCCCAACTTTGTAGTCCTTTCAGTTTAAAGCTTCATTTGGGGACCACGGCCCAGTTTTAAGTGCTTGCCTAGCATACAGGGAAGCTATTGATCCTCAGCCCCACATACAACCAAGTGTGGAAGCACACACCTGTAATCCAAGCATTCATGAGGCAGGGGGATCAGAAGTTCAGGTTATCCTCTGCAGCACAGCCAGCATAACACCCTCACAATATACTTTGAAAGGTTTTTGTCCTGCCAGGGTTGGACCCCCAGTGTAGGGGACTATGGGGCGGGGCAATAAGGGGGATGTATAGGGGGAATACCCATATGGGAGAGGGGGAGGGGGAGGGGAGGGAATGGGAGCTTATGGACAGGAAACTGGGAAGGGGAATAACATTTTAAATGTAAATAAAGAAATACATCTAATAAAAAATTTTAAAAAAAGGTTTTCAAGGAAACAATAAAAACCCTGCCTCATTTGGTATTTAGATTTCCTTGAGAGTTACAGGGAGGTAGCCCTTAAAGGGTTTAATTGAGCTGCTCATTCGCTTGTCAGAAACTTAAGCTAATTTGTTCAAATTCTGATGTTTTATTTTTGTGCCAATTACTGCCAACACTTTCCTCAGATCTCCATAGAGAAAGCTGTAGACTCTGTCCTGACCACAGCGTTTCCTTCTCCACCCCACACCCTCTTCTCTTGCTGGTGAATTACTGGTCCTTTGATTTCTTTTCTGGGCATTGTTTGAACAGAGCAAGAGTCTTAGCTGACTCTTAACTGCTAAAACTAACCACTGTTTAGCCTAATGGGCAGACAGTAAAGAAGTATTATCTAAAAATATTCATATGGATACGTTTTAAAATATGCTAATAATTTTCTGAGTCTTAATAGAGTAACCAAATTGTAGAATAATTTTATAATATGTGTGGTGTATATAAATTAGTTTTGATTTACAAATTGGGAACTTTTAATTGTGGAAGGGGACAAAATCTTAATCAGAATGTTCGATTTACAAACACACACATGCGCACGCACACACACTCACAGGGCAAACCAAAGGAATTTTATTAAATGTGGAGCTTGGCATAATTTTGATTAAAATAATTTTCGTTAGATAAATTTTTGTTCTGGTCTATAACTGTAATAAAATTACACATGGCGTTCAAATTATTTCCCAGCTTCTCTTTTCTATCAGATTCAGTGATTAGAAGTTGTAATTAGGATGTGGCTGGATAGACCTCCTCAGGTTGGATGGTTGGGGTGTAGAATCTCCTCTGAGGGGCTGTTCAAGTTGTGGGGTGTCAGAGAGGCTCAGAATATCGTAAGTAGCAGACTCGGGAACTATGCCCATCCAAATCTGCAACCCCGAAGAAGCTTTGGGGAGGGAAGGGGATGGTTCCCGTCTAATCTCTGACATTCTGTTCTCGCTCCATGTTCTGTTGTCAATGCATGCACGTACACACGTGTCAGATCTGAGAAGTTTCCACGGGAACTGGGCTGTCCTCTATGGCCTCTTTCCCTGAGAACCAACATTGACTTGACTTGACTTGATTTGAATTTTCCTTCCTTTCCTTTCCTCTCCTCTCCTCTCCTCTCCTCTCCTCTCCTCTCCTCTCCTCTCCTCTCCTCTCCTCTCCTCTCCTCTCCTCCCCTCCCCTCCCCTCCCCTCCCCTCCCCTCCCCTCCCCTCCCCTCCCCTCCCCTCCCCTCCCTTCCCTTCCCTTCGGCAAGACCTGGATCATTTAAAAGAGCAAAAGCTTAGGCTTGCTTTGGTGTTGAAACAGTGTTCCATAGAGGCTAGTGGACCATGTGAACCTGTACTATAGTAGTTAAGGAACCACAATAGTGTGGTGACAAAATGACTTTCAGTGCATATGAATCAAAACACATTATAAGGGCAGTCAAGAGAACCCACGAGTGCCCTTTGTGTTGTAAAGAATTTAAAATACACAGCAAAGGATCTGTTTTTTCCAAGGTATCTAAGTGTTGGGTCCAGGCGTGCAATAACTTTTTTTAGGCTTTTGTATTAAGGTTAGTATTTCTTTTCTCATATTGGAGTAGATCTGGATGTTTGTTTTTACCTATACAAAACAATTAATTTTACAGGAATGACACAAATGTGCCCTTTTCCTTTTCTCGATAATGCCTTGCTAAAGATAAAGGGATCGATGGAATGTTAGCAAATGCTGGAGTTTGATCTTTGAAGGCACATCTGTAATGCACAGATGAACCATCAGTTCCTCAAACATGGCTTCCCACGATGCTTTAGGCTGTACTGCATGGGTAGAGGCTGATGCTCTCACCAACAGCCCTTGCACTCAGTTTCAGGTGGGGCTGAAGGGACCCTGCTTATGTCACTTCCCCGTCTGATGCGGTCTTTGAGGCAACAACCCTGGGATTGTCTTGCCACATGCATATCTGAAGAACCAGACTGCTCTCAGAGCCATCCCTTCTCTGCCTTTCTCTGCCATGCTTCCTACCAGTCCTTTGTCCCTGAGTTTTCCTCCCCCACCCTCCCCTTTTCCTTCCTTCCTTCCCTTCATCCTTCCTTCCTTCTTTCCCCATAAACGTGTGCAATCCTTGTGATTCCTATAAACACCCTTTCTGTCCTAGTCTGTTACCGTTCTGGAGGTGATTATAAAGAGAACCTACTAGGTGTACTATCTGGGGAATAGAAATAAAGAAGGAACATCTGGAAAGTTCTGTGCAATAATAATAATAAAATGGAAACAGATGCACAATTGCTCTCCTGCCTCCTGCCTGAAATCTGGTATTACTGACATAGGGAAACGTTCGTTCTGCCTATGCACAAGGAAGGTAGATGTGTACTTATAATATTAAATAGTTGAAGCTAAAACCAGTAGTTTTCCTCTAGTCATAATGAGTTAAAAACCTTACATTTCCAAGAGTAGCAATTTTGCCTGTAAACTGTAGGAATTGCAACCACTGTCAAGCAGACATAAATTTCTTAATTAAAATGAATATTTTACTTTCACAATGGTGACATTGCAAACATAAACTCCGAAATACTGAAATCTAAAGTAAACAAAAAGCAAAATAGAAACCCCTGTAAGTTTACAGGAAGCCTTTCCTACAATATGAAATGTGACTTCATTTGGCTGATCGAAGCTAACTGTTCCTACAATAGAGCTGGTGTAACGGGGGCCCTTCTTCATTCCTCACCCTCCCCTTGGCTCTCTGCTTTAATTAGCTGAGGCTTGACCGGAAAAGCACCTTCTTTTGCAGGGTGTGGATTTAAGGTGGATGTTTCTCTGTTTGGACATTAGTGTGATTGTGAAATATGGTCAGGTTGCTCATATATAGAAAATCCCTTACATGTAGCATGTATGTAAAAGGACAAAGCGCTCCTTTCCCAACATGTCTGTGTTTCTGTGTTTTCACACTATTGCTCAGTATTGATTTTTCCCAGATTGGACAAGTGGGGAATGAGTTAAAGTGAACCAGGCCTGGGGTTAGGCATTTGAATTTACAGATCATTCCTCAGACAACTACTTGGCCAAGGTCTGCCAACTACTCCCTGGTGTCTTCGCTTACTCTCATCTGGCTGTTTATTCTGGTTCTGAGGAGTGTAATTATGGAAGCAACCCTCAGCTTCTGGCCTAGCAGTGCTTGACTGTATTTTGCTGTGAATGAGTTTCACGTGCAACCTTTGCATGTAAAAGGGAAGAGAAGGGAATTAAAGTGAACGGGATGGGGATGGAAACTGGAAAGTGAGTGGAAAGGCATGTGGGCCCCTTAGTTCAGGTAGCTGGTGACTCACTCTGCAGTGGAGAGAAATGCCTGAACTATCAGCTTCCTAGCAGATGTGTGTAGACGTCAGATACGATCTGCTGTAAGAAAATACTTGGCCTGAGCTCATCCCATTACCCCCCCAGGGCTTTATTTGTAAACGTCAGCAAATGTAGGGGATTTGTAGCTTCCAGAAACAGATGAAAATGGTTTCAAATTATGCATAGTTTCTAATTAATTGGGTTTCTGATTGGAATGTTTTGTGATCTTGATATTTATTTTATACCAAGAAACACGGGCGGGGGGAGGGAGAGTGAGAGAGTGAGAGGGGGGGAGGGACAGGGAGAGGGGGAGGGGGAGAGGTAGAGGGAGAGACTTAATGTAACAAATGGCTGTACAATCTGATCTGAAGCTGAGGTGGTTGAGGTGTTATTATTTTGTTTGGATAGGAGTCACATGTGGTAAGAGCTGGACTTATTTTCTATGATGGAATCACTTTCTGCTGAGATATATATTTAAGGAAAACAGTTTTAAACAGCCAAATACATGCTTTCCCTCTCTGTTCATAATAGATCATACCCAGCAGGGTCAGGGGGTACAATTGCTCTTTGATCTGAGCATTCCAGGGTCAATTAATTTCGGTTGATAAACAGTGTCAAACATGTTACTTTACTGCAGAACTTTGCAGAGTTTATAATAAGTTAACGAGGGTAGTAAAATTGTAAGAGGGCACACTGAACATGTGGTATTTTCAAACACTTCGAGAGTAGAATTTTTTCCTCCCCCACCTACCACCACCCAGTATCTGTTCCCACCATGGTAGGTACTTTGTAGGTGAAGCCTCTGGAGCAGCATCACCACGTTGGCCCTGCCCCAGATACTGAGTTAGAACTTCCGAAGGTTCAGTCCTGGTCTCTGTTTGAACAAGCCTCCCAGGTGAGACATTCTGATACGTGTGGGAATGAATGCACCAGGGTTTTCTGGAACACGGTTTGGAAAATGAAGATCTATAGAATACATTTAAAACAGATGCCTTTATAGAAAGTCATCCTATCTAGAGCAGTGATATTTAAGTGCTGTTTTTCTGCTAAGGTGTGGGGTGTGTGAGCTGTCAAAGAACAAGAAATTGAACCTTGCCAGGCAGAGTAGGCGTGGGAGGATGAAAAAGGTGTTGAAAGTCTATGATTCAGGATTTGTAAAAGCACCTTTTGCATTAGTTTGCAATTATGTATCTGACCGCACAGATCACATCCTGACTGCTCTTCAGACTCATGCTTCCCGGGCTTAAAGAAAGAGTTGCAAAAGATGGGTTTGAGCTAGTGACTTCCCCAGGATACAAATTTTCACAAAAACACATACTTGTATCTTTGTGGCTTTCCTGACACTCTGAATTCATTCCTTGGATGCTACTCTTATTTGTTGTTGCTTAGCAGGGGTGTGGGGGGCCCTGGTAGGTGCCGGACACATATTGGTAAGCATATGAGCATAGGGCTGACCATCACACTGTCCTGGGAAATGGAGGTAAGGAAATGGGCCTTAGCTGAAAAGGACAGACAGGAAAGGAACCCTAGACACTCAGGTTTTGAAAAAGACCACACAAAATCTAGACTTTGTATCCTAAATGATCTCTCTTAGGAACTATAGGGTCAAACAAGGAGACAATTTATTTTATTGTAACAATTGGCTTGCAAAATAGTGTACTAATGTTATGCATTTGCATATTTGAGAAGAATACACATTGCATGGTTGGAAAGCACCTCCAGTCAGTGGGAAGCTCATCATGGAGGAAGGGGAGTTTATAGCATTAATCTCTTAATAATAGGCTTGAAGAAAAATTGAACAGTGCTTTTGGATTTAAAAATCTGGAAGCATAATTTAATAAATATATAAAAATAGAATTAGCCATTCAGTCCAATTCTAGTAACCAATATATTTGGGCCATCTCAAGAAATAATAATATCGAGTAACTGAATATACTTGTCATGGTGGCTATCAACAGAAGCTTGTTAATTTGGACAGTTTAAAAAGTTTTTCAGTAGAAAATATGATGGAAGGGTTGTTAGCATTAAACTTTCTAATTTCAAAATTTTCAGGATGTGAAATTACGGAATTCTGCCCATATGTAAATTTATACTTTTATAAGTATATATATTTACACATATAAGTTTTATACTTTTACACGTAATTCTGTGAGATAATACATCATTTATATCATACCAGTAAAACTTTGTTTTTTACCTTCATTGCTGAGGTATTTTTGAGTAACTACCTTCTGTCAACTGTTACCTGTTCGTTACCAGCATTATAAATGGGATGATTTTAGTGAGCAACTAGATTCTTCTTTCTTCCACTCTTTTAAACTCTTTAAGGCAATGTAACTCTGGGGTTGCCTTTGAGAGAATTTTCTTCTGTGTACTTCTGTAGTGTCTGAAGTGGAGGTGTCCGTCGGTAACAACTATGAAGCAATTGCTTGTTCATTAATTGTTGTATGGCCTCTTATCTTGAGTTCCTGAACTATTTATTATTGCTGAGGCTTCTGTAGAGTTGGTTGTCAGGTAACAGGATGATATTTGTACCACAGACAGGCTCATTTGCTCGGGTTTCCCTGTTGGTCACTGAGAGAAGGTTTGTTTGTATGGGAAGAGAGGCTAAGAGTCAAACCCTGAACCTTGGTACACTGAGCAATTTCATTATTCTTAAGATTATGTCCGTCTCCTCAGTAGCCCCCAGAAGAGCCTCATAGTCTGACCAGTACTCAGACATTACATACTCTTCCCCAAACCTGAGGATGGTTTAGTCCTTGGGGATTTTAACCTCCCATTCCCCATCTTTCTTGATACATGGTCTGCCTCATGGATGACTGGCTGGTCATTTTCTCAGGCCTCATATTGGAGCTCAAACTCACATCCTTTATCTCGCTTTCCCTGTTCTCCCCAGCTCCTAACAACCCCACCCTGCCCCACATGCCGTCTCTATGCCAGGGGCTTCATTCTTAGTGGAGAGAGAGAGTTACCAGTTACGAGAGAGCCCTATGCACATCTGGGTATTACTCATATTTTAAACACAGGTACCAGATAATCTGGACATAGGAGTTTAGATGGTTCTTGTTGTTCTTGAAAGTGGAGACTGTAAAGGACCCACTGTATTCTGGACTGCTTGAGAACTCCTAAGTGGGTAATGTTTCGTCTTGTTGGTTCAGTGCTTTATTTTCTTTATGTTTGTAAATAGTGCCCAACAGATTAGCAGGTTTACTGTGCCCGAAGGTTGCTAATCACAGTGTGAACATTTCCAGTCACTTCTCAGTCTGCCTGAGGGTTTATGCAGCTTCAGCCCGATCATCTTTCCCAGCCTGCTTTGGGGCCATAGGAGGCTGGTTGTGACCCAGGGTGAGCATATTAGCAGGTGATCACCTCCAGGCTTTAGGAAGTCATGGAGACTTAGGACACTTTGTGTGCTCTAGGGCTCCTGCAAAACCCTTTCAAGTGCAGGTCTGTTCAGGGACAGAGAGTTTCCAGAAGTTTCCATTGTTACCCTGCTCTTACAATCATTACTTTCCCCTCATACCCATTTTCTTGTATTTATTCCACCTTCCAAACCCTTGTTCCTTTTTCTTTGCCCCACTTCCAGCTTTTCACACTTGAAATGCTTTGTTTTCGTCCCTTATAATGCCTATTTGGTTTTAAAAGTCCAAGGAGGTATATTTTCAATTTGAACTATAGTAATTATTTTGTTTATATCTTTGACATAGGGGGCAAAAGCTGATGTAAAATCCCGAAGCCCATTCACTGGCATTAGTTAGACTCTGTTCCAACAGAACGTTAAGGCTTGGCATAGAGAATAAAACTCTATAGTTAGACTCTTATGAACCAGAACCAATAAAATGCTTCACCAGAATGGGAGTGTTTTACACGTTCTGGATGACTGCTTGTTCAGCATACCGGGTTCTGCATCACCAACATGAACAGTAGCAGCTCTCTGGTATCTTGTGGAGGGAAATAGCAGCCAAGTCCCCAACCCATATGTATTCATTTTTTATAGAGAGCAACGACTTCTGACATTTCTTGCATAGCGTGTCAGTTGAGGAGTGTGTATGTGTTTGTGTAGATGGGCACATGCGTGTATGTCCTGATGTGGAGGTCAGAGGGCAGCTTCAAGCACTCTACCTCAGGTACTTTCTCTGAGATAAAGCATCTCATTAGACTGGAACTTGACCACTTAGGCAAGCTGTCCAGTGGGCTCCAGGGATCTGTCTGTCTCCCTCTCCAATCTCATCATCAGGGGGATTCCAGGATTCTGGAATTCTGAACTTAGTTCCTCATGCCTTTGTTAGGCAAGTACTTTATTGGCTGGAACATTTCCAGCCTCCAAAGCCTCCTTCTTTAAGGAATTCTTCACCACCACCACCACCACCACCACCACCACCACCACCACCACCACCACCACCAGACCCTGTGACAAGATTAACAAGTGTTTGGATGTCTGGTATAGACTATGTGACTTGCCAAATCAAAGTATTAATCTCTTGGACAATAGACAAACGTTGCTTGAAAGACACAGCAATTCGTTTTAGGTCATCACAGTATGGTCCTCAGTAGTCAAGTGTTTTTAAATAGTAGAATTTTATAAAATATATATCAAATAATATGTTAAAAGCTATACCTTTTTATTTGATCTTTATGAGTCTTTGTCTGCATCCAGTCAAGTGTACCACCCCTTTGCAGTACCTATGGAATCCCTAAGAGGCGTTAAATCCCCTGGGCCCAGAGTTGTCATGTGGGTGCTAGCAGTTGAACCCCATGCTCTTATGTCATACTATGTCATGCCTCTTTGCCAGGAGTCCCTGGGAGTCTCTGGCATGAGGCCTGGAGAAGGCAGGGCAAAGTCCAGAACTCAGGGTCCACAGCCTGTGTTTCCCACTAGGGTGTCAGACGCCAGCTACATGGGGACCAGAAGGGGAATTAGTGGGGTCTGAGATGAATGCTGTGATTCCTGGTCTCGTCTCTGGGTACCCAGGTGCTTCTGGTAGAGGTCAGAAGCGGGGATCCTCCCTTCCCCTTTCCCCTTGGGGCATCTGCAAGTCAGGTAGAAAGAGAGATGGGAATGGGTGATGAATGGGGTCCAGTCTGATTGGGGTAGGAGAAAAGAAAGCCTTCTTCGGGAGTTTAAGGTGAGGCTCTTTTAGGTGAAGGCCTTTCCCCGTGTCCATCTTTAATAAAGCAGCCTTCCGAGATGATCCTTGCTTGTTCGTATTGCTTTATTTGGTGGTGAGTGTGAACTCATACTCTTTTCCGGGTGACCCAGAGTTTATGTACCTCTTGATGGAAGGAGTATCCAGAAAGGGAAGGCCTTTGGCTGAAGGCTTAGGATACTGACATGCCACAATAGAATATGGGAGGCATTTTAGAAATCACAGGCGCTGGCCGAATGGGCTCTTATTGGGAAAAAGGAAGTTGAACTTGTAACAGCAACCAACCAAGGCTACCTGACATTCTGCAGGTAGAGGTGTAGGGGTTTTCGAACTCCTCAGACAAGGTCAAAGAAGCAGAAGTCTTGCCAATGAAGGGAGTCCTCCATTAGCGCCCGGCCCCGGAAGGCTATCTGGTTAATGGTAGACTTCGACCTTAATTAGTAGTTTTCCCACACTTGTATAGCAGCCCCTGCTCTTAATCACTGAGCGTCTCTTCAGTCCCCATACTTTAATTGTTTATTTAGAAGTGAAGGCAGGAGTCACCAACTATCCTGATGGCAATGTGGGGATTATCTATGAATGGCAGTTTTCAGTAATGTGTTACCATATATTCTAATCGAAATTGAAAGATTTCCCTTGTGAACTACTTAAGGAAAATGGCTGCTGGACACATCCAGGACCATTACTTTAATAACTCTCTGTCATGTGGTTCTTAAATATGGCACATGAGTTGTGAAGGCCTCCATGCAATGGAATAAAAGGTGGTTAGTTTTTAAAAATCTAATTTCCCAAGTACTTAGGTTCCTAGGTACATTGTAGAAAATTCAAGACCTATGAAGGTGTCACTTTCACCTCCTGTTCTTAGAGAAAACTGCTGGGATCAGGCTCTGGTTACCTGCTCAGAGATGCACAAAGAGCTTCGTTGGCATTTTAAACAGCGAGTGCAGTGGACACGAGGAAGCAGGGTCTGGACTTGGCATCTCCAATCATTTGGCATTTGTGGATATGTGTGTGAGGGTGTTCTCAGAGCATGGAGTGCACTGGAGGGTGTCACAGGGCTTGAACCAGATTCATGCCCACATACTCTGGTGGGGGTGCAGTGGGAAGTGACTGGTTCCTCACACCCTCCAAGCCCGCCATTGCATGTTACCAAGGTAACAAACTGCTCCAGAGCTCTTGGGAGATAGTATCTTATCACCTCGCTGATAGTTTACTATGTATTTTTTTTCTGATTAAGAGAGAAGTACAATATCATTTATCTAAAATTATTTGTGTAGTTTCTTGTGAAGTATTTCTTCCTGTTGGTTGTTTGTTGTAAATTGTTGATCTCTGTTCTTCCTTTTAGATGTTTATATGTCAGGGAAAGCATCCACTGGTGATAATTTGGAGCTCTCGTAGTCAGTGTGTGCCTTGACTTGTTCTATGAATTTAGTGGTTTTTCTTTTACCCTCCAGTTTGTGCTAAGTACTCCTTGACTCTTTATTGTCATTATTAAATGCTTAAAGTTGCCCAGATATGTTGGCACAGGACTGTAAGCCCAGAACTTGGGAGGCAGAGACCAGAGGATCCTGAGTTAAAGGGCAGCACAAAGGTAGACTGTGTGAGGAACAGGCAGGGTGGTATGGGAGAGGAAGCCACTTTCACTTACATTAGTAGACAAGATATCTTGTTCCCTTATTTCAAATCAAACATTTTGTGATTCTTTATCTCAAAATGCTGTTACACATTATAGAAAATGCTTCTCAAACTTTCTTAAACAGAAATGTCCTTGCTCACGTTAGTTTCACCTCAGGGATATCTGTCTAGAGAGGGCCTGGTCCAAAGGTTCAGGGTTGCCCTCAGGTTTTCTGTGGTCCCAAGTTTTCGCCTCTTTCAAGCAGGAGATCCTGGTTGCCTCAGCTGCATGATAGCAAGGGTGCTTGCCCAGAATTCTGAGGGTCCTGAGGCTGATCAGGAGTCAGGGAAGGAATTAGGCTCCCTAGAAAACCTGGGTCACTAGTTGAGACAAGAGAGCATTAGGAGGACAGAGAGTTCACCCAAATACCCAAGGGGTGGGGCAGACAGTAGATACAGACCAGGACCTTAGAACAAGCAGCATGAAGAAACCCTTTTTGTTTTTTTAATCACCTGTTTAATATTACCTATCATTTCCTATCACCTTCTAGAAAATGCCATAGATAGAGTTCCTTTTGAATATTCGAACAAAGTGAATGATCCAAAGCTATTGTTTAATCTGAGAGTCATGACATCTCTTGCTGTACCAGGAAGAAAGTATGGACATCAAATTATCTTCATCTTGTGGATTCTTCAATACGTTCAGGTATAGAACATGGCCAGCTGCAGTGTGATATGTCTGAGCCTCTGGCACTTGGAAGGCAGAGGTTGGACACTGCTGTAAGGTTGAGATAACCTGGTCTATACCTTGGGAGGTAGAGGTTGGACATTGCTGCAAGTTTGAGAAAGCCTGGTCTATATGTTGAGCTCTAGGCCAGTTGGGGCCACATGATAAAACTCTATCTAAAAAAAATGTCAAAACCAAACCAAACAAAATAAAATATATAAGAAATGGAAAAAAATACTTTATAAATATAATATCTTAGTTTATTTCGTGAAAAATCAGGACTTTTATAAACTAGCATATATTTTAGGGTAAGTTATCCATAATTTATTTGTATTTGTAGGTCTATGCATGCCATCTTCTCAGCTAACCAGTTCTTAGATACTCATAGCCATAATAAAAACATCTGAGGCTACTTTTAAAAGAACATGCTTTGTACCTAGGGTCATTAAGTTTGGTTTGCAATTGTGTTTAGTGGCCATAATTGTGCTGCGGGATAATTTAAAAAAAAAAAAAAGAAGAAGAAGAAGCTAGAATTGAACTTTTAACCCCAGGTTTCCTCTCAGGTAATTCCAGGATGAAACACAGCCAAGAGAAAATAAATCAACTTATCTTCGTTGGCAAATGTTTTTCACAGTCGCATTTAATACCTTTTCAGTCTGCCGGTCCGTCTCACACAGTGCATGCATGCATGTATGCGTACTTCTTTTCAGGAAGTGGTGGCTCATTTGTCTTCATACTCAGCAGTCATGTGACACATCAATTCTACATAAAGTTATTTTCAAGGAGCAATTGGGATGACTACCTTCCGTGTATTGTTAACGCTTAAGTGTAATCGCATTTAACCCTAAGAAGAAATCAAGATCCAGAATGATTAAGTAACTTGTGCAAAGCCATGTGACTGAGGGGGCCCCCCTGGAGGATTCTGAGCCCTGAGACTTTCACCTCATTCTGTGGGGACCACCTTCATCAGAGTAGTGAACTGAAACATGGCTGTACGTCCGTGGCCCTCTGCTATCAGCATAGCCTGTGGTGACACTGCTCATGGATGAAAGGTGGCCAATCAGGCCACCACAGCTGAGTCTGGCATTCGCAGGCTGTTTCCCAGAAGCCAGTGTTGGCTGTACCTTTTGAAGTCATGCTTCACTGGGCCTTTGATGTGCTTCTGCTGGGGTTGCTTTCAGGTGTCCAACTTCAAATGAACGGCCGTGACCCCGTTCCTCGGCAATCACAGAATGGAATCGTGTGCTTTCATCCTTGTTATGTGCTATGAAGTGCTGGTTTGTAGAATAGTTCAGTTTGAGCTCCCCGGGATAGTGAGGTTCTGAGATTGAGCTTCGGTTATCTTACGTGTCAGTATGCAGGGGCCGCTCAAATGAAGTTTCGAGAAACGCTCCTGAGCCCCGACTGCTCTCCTAGATAGATGGCTGGAGAATGGATTTGTTTCCAGCTTCGAAAGCAACAGCAGGTGAAGGTCTTTAGCGGTATCTTGCCCTTCATTGACGTTCGAGTGACTTTTCCCTCTGGTCAGTATACTCTCTCTTTTTGGGAAGAACAGAATGTGTTGAGGGTGACCGTCTTGGGCTGGAAACTTGGAAGAGTTTGTTCAGCATAAACTGAAACTTTTTTGAAATGAATCTTAGGGAAATGAGATAGATTAGTTATCCCCTGGGTACGGAATGTAAGAGAAATGGTAGGGTAGCTGATGGTGAAAAGACCCAACTTCAGCTAAAGCCTAGAGAGCTAATGAATAGTAGGGTGATTATAGTTAATTTATATACTTGAGAGTTATTGACAGATATTAATCGTTCTTGTTATCCCACTCCTGCTAAGCGACTCAAACATACCTTTTTTATTCTGAGTCAGGCTTTCAGCATCGATTCTCTACTTCAGCTCTTTAGTCCTGGCTTGCACTTCTTTTGCCTCCCTAGTCCCAGTTCTCTCTGAACAAAAACTAATCTTAAGGAAGTGGACTCCCTGGGAGAATTCAGTATTTCAAAGGGACAGTCGAACAAAAAGGCTTTAGGACTAGAGCCAGTTGCCTGCTCAAATGGGTGCCAGATCCTGCAGGTAGATGTAGTTGGTTGGTAGAATGTAGATGGCCTCCAAGCCCTTCTCTTCTCAAGGTTGCGTGGTCTGGTCTGGAGAATATATGGGGTAGCGGGAGTCAGTGACTACCTGACCGGGACTCTATGGTGTGTTGTGGGATGGAGTTCAAATAAGGTGGGTGTGAGAAGCTTCCCTCACTTCCCTGTGGTCCTGTTGATCTTTCTCTGTGTTTAGTGCATACTTTGGGGGTATTTGCAGTCTAATTTAATAGAGTATTTTGCTCTGTGGAATAAAGCCATGCTTTAGAAACAATCTGTGTTGGTTCTGGTTTCAAATCATTTTCATATTGATCTCTGGGTAATTCTCAAGGGACCTCTCCTCACTAGTCAGTACTGCGAATTGATGAGATTAACTGACTGAGAGGATAACGCTCGGTCTGAACAGAGCCCCTTGCATTTCCACCTGTGTCTGGCAAACTCCTGAGAACCAAGAGGAGGGGTGGTTAAGAGAAGCTGATGGCGGCTGGTCCGGGTGAGCTTCTCCTAAGAGGTCTCCGACGTCACCCAACGTGGAGGGAGAACAGAATGCTAACACAAAGGCTAGAAGACAATCATAGAATGTTGGTAACTGGAGCTTTGTGAAAGATATACCACAGATGACATATTCTGCTGTGAGTTTGATTTATAATTTAAAGGGTAATTGGGAAAGGCATGAGAGGATTTTTTTTTCTAGGTTGAATTTGTAGGACTTCAGTTAATTTCATGTCAGTGTGAGAGCTGTTGAGTTTTTAGACAGTTCAAAATAAATGGTCGGTTAGTTTGGAGAAGGTGAGATGAAAGAAAATTCCTGAGAATGTTCACATGCCTCAAGTGGTGGTGTCTGCTTCAGTCCTAGCACTTGGGGTTGAAGCAGGAGGATTGACAGTTTGAGCTCAGTTTGAGTTATGCAGGGAAACCATGTGTCAAAGCAAGCGAGCAAAACTAAAATAAAACAAATGAAAAACCTACCCATCAAAACGAAAACCCCCCTTCAGCCACCGAACCAAATTGAACCAAGCAAGGTTACGTTTTTTTCTTTAAACTGTGATGGGGGTGTGAGCACAGTCACCGTGCTCTTTCTTAGTGATTTTGAGTCTATCTTTCTTTTCCTAAGTTCTAGCCTCTAAGAACTACTAGTCTTTTGCTACTAGGGCTCTTCATATTTGTTTCAGTCACAGGAGGAGGTTTTCAAATGAACATTTTTTTTCCAACGAAACTTTGCAAAAGTACTTTAATTAGAAAATTATTTGCTTTTATGCATCTGAGTGTTTCGTTTGCAGGTTTGTAAGTGCACCATGCATGTGCCTGCTTCTGTGGAAGTCAGAAGGTTGTGTCTGACCTCTGGAACTGGAGTCAACAGTAGATTGTGAGCCTTACTGTAGGTGCTGTGAACTGAACTAGGGTTCTCTGGGAGAGCAGCTGCTGTTCTTCACGCAGAGCTATCTCTTCTAACCTGAAATAGATGCAAAAACTGAAGTTCTGAGTAAGGATAAGTTTTAGGGTGGGGGCTGTTTTAATCCCTCAGGATAAACACAGTGTAAGTGTAACTGTTTTGGGGGTCAGGGTATATGAAGGTGACAAATTTGGAAAGCTCCCACCCCAAGATACTGCATTAATCTTTCTTACCTTATCAAAAACAGTGAAGTGTCTGACAAGGAACTGGAGAGATTGTTCAGTGCTCAGTGATTAAAGTGCTTGCTGCCAAGTGCGAAGGCTGAAGTATGGATTCCCAGAACCCGTGGAAATAGTGGGTGTGCCTGCTAGCCAGCCTATATATAACCCCAGCCTTAGAAAGCACAGAGACAAGTGATTCCTCCAGAGCAAGCTGGCAAACTACATTCCACGTAATCTGTGGGCTTCATTGAGAGACCCTACTTCAATGAATACGATGCATCTGTACACACGTGTCCATATATGTGCATGTGATACCACAAACAGCAAGAAAATGGGCAAATAAAAGTTAACTTTAGAAAGTGTCTCACAATTCGAGCAAGCAGTGAACCTATTTTGTTTCTCATAGATGAAATGTTGGTGAGTGAATGCAGTTCCCGACTTTTAATCCTTTAGTGTCTGTTAGGAAGTAGGAGGTGGATCTGCATTTTAGTCACTTTTTCGTGGATTCTGTGAGGCCATATTTAGGTGGAGAATTAAAAGTAAAAGAGCTCCCATATGTGATACTCTTCCTAGTTAATCCCCAAGGTGTACAACTGGCATCTTTTCATTAACCGGATAGAAAAAAGGAGGGAAAATGATTACCTTGAGAAGTTCATAACCACACCGATTGTCACTGGAAAGGGACAAGGCACAATTTATTTCTTACTGTGGGAGACTTCTCTGGGAGAATGAACAATGGCAGATGACCAAGGTGGCCTTATGGCTGATGGACTTGGACCTAATCAGGCCAGCCAGTGTTCTAGGAAGGGATGATTCAGAATGAAATTAAAAAGGAGTTCTGAGAGGCAGAAGGTACCTAGGTCATGTTTGGTCTGGTAGGCAGTCTGGACTTCAGTTTTATCTTTAGTGATAATGAAAAGTTATTGGGATGTTGTCATCAAATGTGTTGTAAAGTGAGGTGTCACTGGCTTCATAGAGAAGGATGCTAGCAGAGACCTGCTGGAGGTTATGTGAGACATTTGTGGTGGGTCAGGGTGTAAGGATGGAGTTGATGAGAAAAGGTGTGTTCTAAGACAAAGATTAAAATTCAAGGTTGTATGTGTGTGTCATGTGCATGAAGTGCTCATGGAGACCAGATGAGGGCATTAGATTCCCTGGGAGCCACGTTGTGGGAATGAGAATTGAACCCAGGTCCTCTAGAAGAGCAGCCAGTCTCACATACCCACAATGCTTGGAATGTTTGATTCCTCCCCAGTTAGAGGTGTGCCTTGGACAAAGTGCTTAAGAATGCGTAGGAGAAAGGAAAAAAAAATTGATCCAGAGAGAGGATGAGGAGGAGGCTTCAAAGAAAAAAATTCCGAGAATTTTTTGCCACATCAAAGGAGTCAATTCTGTTTATGGGTCAAAGTGGATGAGCTCTCAAGGTATGGGCTCATTTTGGGATACTTTAAGATGTCTGTTTTAGGTGAATCTGTTTCATAGAGTTCAGAGTATTGTAAAGCTTTGGGCTTTGTTAGTGTTAAGGTTATCTAAAGGCATCAGACTAAATCAAACCATACAGGGACTGCTAAGGCTTGAATCTGAGATGCCCCCTAGGTTTGTGTGTTTGAATACTTGGTCCACAGCTGGTGGCACTCTTTTGGCTAGAAACGTTGTGAGGTGGAGTTTAGCTGGCATAGGCGAGTCACTGGGACTAAGGGAATAGACATTTGAACGTTACACCTGGCGCCTGGTTCTTGTTCTCTACTTCCTGATTCCTGGTAAGGTGAGAACCTTCTATCCCAAGCTACTACTGCTGGGAAGTGAACTGCTCCATCTGGCCTTCTCTGCCATGGTGGACGGAAACTCTTGAAACTGTGAGCGAAAATAAATATTTCCTTAGGGTATTCTTTTCCTGTCTCTCCCCCCCTCCCCCCGCCCTATTAATACAGAAGTAACAACAGGGACAGAGTCCAGATCAAAAAGCAAGATAAAGACTGAGCCCAGAATACTGTATGGTTTGTACTTAGAAGATGGGAAGAGGAAAAGGAGCCAGTACAGGAGGAGGATAGAGAAGGAGATAAAAAGAAAATGGAGTGTATGTGACTGCCCATGCCCCACACACCCACACACCTTCTGGAATGCATTGGATGAAATTGTTTCAAGGAAATAATTCATACCCTCAGTTAACCTCTGTTTAACACGCGGGAATGGCAAATAAAGCCCTCATGGGAGACCTGGAGAAAAGCAGCAGAGATATTTGTGTGGAAGCCTGATTTCAGTAGAGGTAGAGGTGCAGGAGGGGAATGGAGTATACGAAGCAAGTGTAGTTCTTTTGGGAACAACAAGAATCAAGGGATGAGCTGGATCAGGAAATGACATCAAGAGGAAAATCTGGTTTTGATTTTGTCTTTGTAAATGAGATTAAACATAGCGCAGTGGTTATCTAGTCTGGGCAGGGCAGGGCGAGCTGCTGAGGGAAGTCCTGTGCTAGGCAGAGGAAAGGAGATCTAGTTCAATAGCAGGGTGACCTGTCTGTCCAGAGGAGATGGACAGCTAGAGTGGAAGTTACTGTTACAACAGTAACAGATGGGCATGTGTGTAAGCTGGGAATTGGATGTGGCGGACATAGGAAAGTAGGAGGGTAAGAGAGAGAGAGAGAGGAGAGAGAGAAGAGAGAAGAGAGAGAGGAGAGAGAGAAGAGAGAGAGAAGAGAGAGAGAGGAGAGAGAGAGGAGAGAGAGAAGAGAGAGAAGAGAGAGAGGAGAGAGAGGAGAGAGGAGAGAGAGAAGAGAGAGGAGAGAGAGGAGAGAGAGAAGGAGAGAGAGGGAGGGAGAGAGTGGGAGGGAGAGAGTGGGAGGGAGGTAGAGAGAGAGAGAGAGAGAGAGAGAGAGAGAGAGAGAGAGATCTCCCCTCCAAACAATTGCCCTCTTCATTAGATCAGCTCTGCCTGCTGAGAAGAGAGCCACATGATCAGGCTTGTTGAACCTTGGCCTTCCTTCACAGGAGGGAGTGGAGGGGGGAGCCCCAGACCCTCACCTGAGAGTCAAGTCACTCCTCTCAGTCATCTCAAAGCAACTCTGCTGTAATTGCAGGTGGCCTCAAGGTCTCTGAGAGGCTAGGATATAGGCTTGGGAAGTCTAGCTGACAACCAGCTCCATCCATGTGGCTATGGGGAGACGATCGTCTACGCTGCATGAGGCAGCTGCTCTGGGCTCCCCCGTGCTCTGTAAGGAGTCTTCCGGCCATGTTGTGTATGTAAGATCAAAATGCTCACTGGCTCCCTAGGTTGGACGTTGGTGGATTAGCACTTTTAGCTCGTAGATGAGACCATGGGAAAACATAGATGTCAACATGTTAACATGCCTCCTTAGGGAAGGAGCCTTTGCGACAGTGTGCTGTTTGGTCTGTGTGAACTGTCCATAGACAGAAGAATAGAGGGTGTGGGAATGAGCTAAAGGAGGAGCTGGGCAGGCAAGGCATTCTTCCAAATACCATGAAAGGCCAGTGGCCGGTGGATTTTAAACAGCTGCCGTCTGTTCTCAGGCTTACTGTCTTCTTGATTTGTTCCAATCCTTCAGTCAAGACCAATAGCGCGCGAGGAACCAGCACCCCATGCATGGCTTCTGTCCCTCCATCTTGATCCTTGTTGATGCCATTCCTCTAGTCTGTTACAGCCTGTGGACAAAGGGTTCCTGTGCAGTTGGCTCTGTTAAAGATGGACACAGTGGAAGGCGATTAGAGCATAATCCTTACTCCTTTAATCTTTCACGCCCATGTTTTATGCCTCAGAGCATGGGGTCTTCCTCCTTCGTGGATCCCCTTGACAGCTGAGGGAAGCCTGGGGACCATTTCTGTACGATTATGTTAAGTGATCATAAAAACAAAGACCCATTACCGAAGATAGCAGTCAATGATGAGGTAAAGCATTTAAAAAGAAACATGTCTGTGATGTAACAATAATGTATGAGTCTTTATTACATACTAACAAGTAAATGGCTCACATGAATATCTTGATTTTAAAGTCGCAATGTTAACAAGATACCTAAAGCTTGGGTGACATATGGAAATGTTGTGTGATTCTTCAAGGTCAGAGGTCCAGGTCATAGTTTTGTGATTTGTCCTCTCTATTCATAAGGGAAATGCAAAGACTTTTTTTTTTGAGATTTGTTAACATGAAGACAAAGCTTTCCTGTAAAAGTAACTTTTATTCTCCTGAAGGATTTGCTTCCTCAGAAGCTTAGTGCCCCAGTCGGCTCATGTAGCCCTAGACCTGGAGGCTTCTGCCTCCATACAGTCTCATACAGGCCTGGAAACTTTTCAGTCTTTGACACACTTCCTGCTGAATAAGCTCATCCCTCTCTGGTTATTTTTGAGCCCTGGCTGGCTGATTTAACTCTTCTCTAAGCTGACTGACTCAGTCCGGCTTCTCTCAGCTTTTCCTGGATTGCTCTGCTTGGCCTCCACATTGACTTTGGCAGTTTGTTCTAAACCTTCTGGCTCCTTCTCCTTTTCTGACCTTCTCTGTCTTTACCTGCGTCTAGCTCTTTTCTCTTCTAACCTCTCTCTGTAAAGCTCTCCTGGTACGACTGCCTCCTCTTCCTCCCTGCACTGTTCCCTCAGCGGCTTCCCTTTCCTCTTGTTCTCGTGAGAGTTTGGCATAGCCCATTCTGTCACTATCTTTCTCTTAATTGTCACTTTGCCACTTAATTAGACAGTGCTTCCTTCTATAAAACGGCTTTACCTCCATTGTTTGGGATTAAAGGTGTGTTCTAAGGGTGTGTCTGTATTCGAGCCAGAGGGATTAAAGGTGCGTTTGAAGGCTGAGCCATGCCACACATGGAAATGGATTTTTTGTTTTCAGTAAATAGCACAGTTTTGGGGGTTCACAGTGTGGTCGAATATCCTACAACCCTCTCCGCTGTCTAAAATCTGTCCCTCAGTCTGTAAATGGATCTATTGGACAATAGTAGCCTTTGGTTACTGACCAGTTCAAGGCACTGTCCAGAGCTGATCCTAATGTCTGTGATCTCGTCTCTACTCCAGCCTTAACCCGCTGACTGGAAACAGGTAGCCCAAAGTGCTTGTGTACCTTACATCTCTTCAGGAACCCATTCCTCTCTTTCTTGGATGGTGTCTGACTTTTCCTACGTAACATTCCCCCCTGAGCACAGTAAGTAGCCTTATTGTCTGGCAATGCCACTGGAATGATGGACAGTGCTCTGTAAACGTGTTTTGCTTGCAGAAGGCGCTCACAACATGTTTATTAGACAAATAGATACTTCTATTTCTAGTGAATGTTTATAGACCTTTGTACGGCTTACAGGATGTTATAAATGTCTTCCTGCTGGTGAAGGCAAGATCCCCATAGGATTAATGAGCTCGTGTAAACCCTGTTAACTCAGCAGAGCAGATATAAATTTCCCCAGTCAGTCCGCGGAGGTTAACTTTCTCATAAGCTGAATTTCTAAATTTAAGTAACGTTGATTGGAGAGGTTAAAGTTGCCTCTGTCCAACCAAATGATGGAGAAACAGATTTTAAATGATTTATAACTCGCCGAAATTCAGAATTCAGCATATGATTAACCTCAGATTTCTTTGTCAGGTGTCCAAAACCATACTCCTGATTTAAACGCAGTAGCATATTAATGTGGACACAGCATGTCGAGCCTTAGAAAGTAGTAGTTCTATGGCAGTATGACTTAGTTTGGGGGAGTTTGGGGGTAGTGCTGGAACGTGTGGTGGGAAGCTGACCTCCCAGTACAGCCACCATACTCTTTTCATCAGGAAAACTATGGCTACTCACAGAGGACCCTGTTGATGTGCTGTGTCGGTGGACTGGGAGGTCTGTGAGACCCTCCTATGAGGTCTCAGCCTTACCCTCTGGGCTCCCTGCCACCTGGTTATAACTCTGTCCCGCCCGTGGTGACAGCCTCTGTAGAGATAACTGAAGGGGGCTCATCTCTACACTGTGGTAAGGTGCCATCCACGCTGGTATGATACTTGTAGATAATACTGTTGTTTTGGGGCTACCCACACTTCTGTAACTTCTCACCCATTCTTTGTAAGTCCACGAAAGTCCTAGGTTCACCAAGTTGGACCTTGGTAGCATTATTACTTTAGCCTTTTCTTGGTGCCTTATCTGGGTGAGTAGGTATTCATTCATGTAAAGACAGAAAAAGTTCCTGAAACATATGCCCTTATCCTTGATATAAATCGTTTTTATTTGATCATGGTTTTCAGATTAATTTGTTGTTCCAACAGTCTTGCAACATATATATATATATATATATATATTAGGCAAATCATCCAATTTGTTTAGCTAGTTGTGATATATACTTACTATGTCACTTTTCCATTGATCAGTTATTGATGGCCATTCATGCTTAAATGCATATATTCACTGAAATCCAAATGAGTAGTGGAAGTAAGTGTAAGTACTTAGATCAGTGCTAGGCTCATCATGACCACTACGCAGATAAAATAAGTAACCGGAAACAAAGGTTTGTGTTTGAGTCTCTCCCACTGGATGTGCATTTGTTTGTCCTGTGCCTGTCTTTCTCTCCAGTGTCTGGCATGTAATGTGCAGCCCTGTGCATACATCCAATAATACATGTTCATTGCACGAAGGAAGCCCGCCATGGAGCCGCTGTTACAGAGTGCACAGATGGAGAAAGACCGCTGAGGCAGTCATGCTAACGATGAGCGTACTTCTTGCTCTTCTTGCCTGTTTCCACTCAGTGTGATCGATCAGTGTTAGTCACGAATACCAAATCCTCGTGATTACAAAGCAGTTTATGCAAGCAGGCTGGCAGACACTGAGTGGCATGTTGACCTTGGCTCTTTGTTCCCACAGGTCTCAATGGTTGAACAACACTTTCCATCTAACTTGTGGGCTTAGGCGAATATTTGAAAAAAATAAGACGGAATAAAGCTCCGTAGGAAGGAAAAATAGCATGTACACCCATGGAGAGATTTACACCAATTTATATCTTAAAAATCAGGTGTATGATATATGCATGCATGCGTATGGTGTTTGCATGTTCATGGTGTGTTTGTATGTGTGTGTATGTGTATGTGCATGTGCGTGTGTGATGGTGCATGTGTGAAAGTCAGAGTACAGCTTCTTGCACTGGTCCTCACCTTCTGTTTTATTTGAAACAAGGGTTCTTTGATCTTTGATTCTGCATCAGCCAGGCTAGCGCTAGCCCAGTGGCATTTGGGAATCATTCTGTCCACCTCCCATCTTCTGGTAGGAGCAGTAGGTTATCCCCAGATTAGCGTTGACTCTGGAGAGTAACTTCAGATACTCCCGTTTGCGTAGCAAGTGCTGTACAAGCCGCTTCTCCTCCTCAGGACAACTAACACCACTCTGTAATGATAGCAATTTTAGCATCTATTCAACGAAGGTCCTTTAAGAAGCATAAATCTTATAGAAATTGATAAGCCTATTTTCATAGTTCCTAGAGTAATATTTAAAGTATCACTTTTTGTTTTGAGAAGAGAGCCTTACTCCGTAGTCCTGCACTCATGCAATAGAGTAGGCAGGCCTTGAACCCACAGAGCTCTGCTCGCCTTTGTCTCACAAGCGCTGGGACTAAAGGTGTACGCCCCTACGCCCGGCTGCAGTATGGCAAACAAAGCACGTTATATTTCACATTCATATGCATGCTGGTTTGGGGAGGGAGGTTGGGTATTTTATGGGGAGGGGGGTTGGGTATTTTACAGGGTCGTGAAAACTAATTAATAGCATTTTCTTGTTTGAATGGCAGGCACCCACATTAGAATGATCACATTTCATGTACCTAATATTCTGATTATCATTGTCTTCTCCTGTTTAAGCAAAGGCAGAGTAATTACTAGACTATATATAAAGTAATTTTATACTTGCCAATTGATGTTCCCTTGAGGGCTACTGTAGATGTTATAAATAGCTTGCTGACTTCGAAGAAACACGGTTCTGTTCTCAGGAACTCATCTGGAAAGGGCATTTCTTCAGGGGATATGGAGACCATGTGTGGAATTTCAGCTACAGGAAAAATTCTGGGATTTAGACAAAGAAATATTAGGTGGTTTAAATTTGAAAGTTCATTTGTGAAAATCGGGTTTCGTCTTAATGGGCTTGTTCTATGTTTTCAGAGGCTAATGCACTGTAGATTTATAGTCCGTAGTTTGGAGTTTCCATACTCCCGGGGACTGGCAGGCCCAGGTTGGTATTGTTGATTATACAATCCTTGTCAAAAGTCGTGATCTGGAGCAGTTTGGTTTTGATTATTGCAAATGAAGGGTTTTTTTATTTTCATTTTTACTTAAAAGGGGAACTTTGTTTTGATTCCTAAATTTTCATAACAGTTTGAAGCCTGGACTTCAGCTTTCAGAGGTAAGAGTCTGATACTTTTAGAGGATTGTGTTTACTGAGTTACTGTTCTCACTTGTAAAGCCAAGAATACGAACCACTTACCTGGATTTTACTTTACAGAGAATATTAGAGTTTTAACTATCTTTTAATATTAAATTATCATTATATTTTATATCATAATAAATATATTTCTGTAGTATATTTTCATATAAAGTATATTATATTATAAATTAAATTTTTATGAGAAATGATTTTATGACATTTCTGTGGCATGGGGCTACATTGGTTGTGACATTGTGTATGGTCTGTGCTAATCTTTAATGTGTTATACTGAGTTCATGCTTTATGAATAGGTCTCTTCCTCATTTAGATTTAGAGACACCAAAAGCACGTGTCTATTTCTATATGGTACTGGGGATGCAATGTAGGAATTCTTGCATGCTGTGGAAGCTCTTTACCACAGAGAGAGATACCCCCATTCTGGAGCTTCGCCCTCCCTGCCACATGATCCCCTTTTACTTCCTGCCTTCTGGGGTTACTTCAGGTTATATACAAAATTGTTTACTTTTTGTAAAGACCTTTGATACATGTTCAAAACTAGAAATGAACATGGAGTTGTGTGCCAGGGAAAATGTGGTGTGATTATCGGACTAATCTATGCTGTGACCATGGCCAGCACAGATATAAAGGCAGACTCAAAAAGGTAGATTGGATCTGTGACCCAGAAAGCAGCCATGCTAGGGCTGTGGAGGCAAGCACTGACATACTGGCAAGACAAAGTTGACATGCTGCCTGACCCAGTTCTTGCCTTGGAAAAGTTAGTGTAATCTGAAAATCGTGGGTAGTTATGATGTGTTTATCTGTAAAAGGGAGTTGAAGTCTGGACTTAGATAATTATGAGTACTTTTCACCTTTGTGAGTATCCAGAAATGCATGGAAAAGCCACGAGAGAACCAAAAATAGCATTTGTTTGGCCCTCTTCCCCTGTCTTGCTGTAAACAGGGCAAATGTGCTTTCTGACCAAGAGAAGGAAGTTAGTCTATACACTAGTCTATACACGTGCTAAAATGTAACTTATTTGCAGAAAGTCTGCCTTGGAGTCTCACAGAGTACTTTTATTCACAGTAAGCTTTGAAACTTAAAACACCCCAGATCTCCTCTTTCTGTCATCTCTGTGTTTCCCTATCATACATTTAAACATGATCAGAAAAAAATGAGTCGCGTCCCTCAGTCTTAGAACGTGGCCACCACACATTGTCCATTGCAATGGTAATCTAGTAGGAGTGTGAATTCGTAAGAATAGTATCAGTTGCTTACAAACCATGGTGGGTGATTATTAGAGGGCTCCTTTTGTCATCCAGGGGAGCTCTAGTTTATACTGAGGCAACTGTTTCATTGTGAGACATAGGAGAAGCGAGAACAGTGTGTTTAGGGAGCAGGAATGGTTGTCTCCTCTCCCGGTGTGCAGGTGTGATACCAATCCCATGAAGAAGGCATTGCCATTTTACAAAATTTAAAGAATGTGGGGAGGCTGATTTCCTTACTCAGGACTTACAAGAAAGTTTTGGACAGCTGCCCTGGCTCTGGGTTACAGTGCTGTCCCAGAGAATCTTCAAAGGTGGGCCGGCGCTGTGAAATTCTTCACCCTGTTCCTTTCCTAATGGCACGTCCACACACGATGGTTCTTTTGTACTTTCCCTCCTTTTGATTCATTCTGCCCAGGTGTTTAAGGTACCAAGGTTAGTTAGGCAGAGAGATTCTGCCTGGTGTTATCCAAGAGACATGGGGCTGGGTGAGTTGGACCTGCCCCATATGATGACGTTCCTTAGTGATAAACAAGTGGACCGAGTCAGCCTGTGTGGTCTAGTGGAAAATTAAAAACAAACACCACCAAAATAAAAATATCCCACCCCTCACCATGACCATCTTCTATAAAAAACAAAACCCAGCAGGCAGAAATCAGCAATTTTTTTTTTAATTTTTGTGACCTACCTCCCTGTACCTCCCTGTTGAGGTTGACCACTCATCTCTGATGCCACCTGTCATCAGTAAAAAGGACTTCTGCTCTTGTGCTGGTGCCATGTTTGTGGCTTTGGAGAAACATGATTAGTCTCTGCGTATTCTTCACTGCATCGGAAGACTTGTTTTAAAAATAGGGTGGGGACAATAGCTGGTGGTACTTGCTGCAAAAGCTTGACCTGCACTTGTTCCTCAAAACACTCATGCAATCCTGGGCACAGTGCACATGTGCATGATATCGGTTCAGGGGAAGTGGCAAGAGGGAGATCCTGTGGCATGCTGGGAAGCCAATCCCAGCAATGCAGTGACTCCAGATTCAGTGAGGACCCCTGTCTCACACAGTATAATGATAAATGTTTTCTGTTTGGACTGCTTAAGTATCAATGGAGTAATCGGGTGAAACTTACATATAAATACAGAGAGGCCTTCCCTGATCATTTTGTCATTCTATATTGTATGTGTCCATTGACATATTGTGTTGTACCCTATAGAGAGTTCTTATTTTCCAACTAAAAATGTAATAAGGGTCGGATGTTGTTAGAGCTACTGACATAGCTGTTTGTGGTTTATGCTAAAAGGCTGACACTGACCATGGAGCAAACAACACAAAGCAGTGACCCACACTTGGGTAACAGAGGATGAAGAGCAACAGTTGGCTAATAGAAACTGTGGTATCTTCTCTCTGTCTTTAAGGAGTTGGACTGGAGGAAAAAAATAAAAAAAGAAGCATCTAAGCCAGTGATTCTCAACCTGTGGGTCTCGACCCTTCTACGGGGCATGCATATCAGATATTTACACATCAATTCATAACCGTAGCAAAATTACAATTACAGCACAGTAACAAAATAATTTATTGTTCCGGGTCATTGCACTGCAATACAAGGAGCCACAGAAGGGGTTGAGAACCTCTGATACAGGTTTGTGCTTAACAGTGAAATATTCAGAGAAACCGACGGTGTTATCTCAGGAAGTGAAGGAAATGTGGTTCTCTTTACAACATAGAGCCAAGCAGCCCTCCATCTGTCGGAGTTTTCCCTTTCTGAGGAAAACCATAGCCTTATTATCACACAAGACTCCCGACTCCATTCCGTGGGCTCCCGCTCTCACCTTACCTCTCTCTGAATGCAGCTGCACTTTCTAGAAAGCAGTCCATGCCTGGCTGGTTGTACAGGTAGAACAGCATATGGCTGTGTTTTGATGGGAAAATGTCTAGGCAGGTATAGATCTCCGGATGGGGACGGAGAACTTAGTGGTGGGCACGCTAGACTTTAGCTACTCCTGTTTTTTCTTAGGTATTACATAGGAAAAGGTCCCTTTGCAGTCCAGAAGATAAGCAAATGCTGTTACCTCCCAGACAATGAGAATCTGACTTCCTACCAGGTTACATTCCTAGTACAGCATTGAAAGAGCATTTCTAAGTCCAGGGCATAGTGACCAGGCTAACTCTGTCTGTCTGGTGGACAGAAAGTCTCCAAACAACTCAGGAGCTATTAAAGTGCTATTTCAGTGTAAGGGCCTGCCATCGTGGACACTCGAGAGAAAAGTGTTTTTAGAAATATGAGCAGATTGATATTTCTCTGGAAAGCAGTTGAACACAGAAGGGAGAATATGCGGGGCATGGGGTGGGGATTGTGCAACTGGAGCAGGAGCCCTGTGGAGGAGAGAACAAACTCTCTTTTACTGTACGTCAGAGAAGACCTCCAGGAACATTGAGAGAGTGGGTTTCAGTCTTGGAGAGGGGGGTTGCAGAAAATAATTCTCGTTTTAGAAAACCAAGTCAGTGGTGTGGACATGCTTGAGAGACTTTCTGAGAGTTCCGAGATGGACCAGTGGACTAGAACGATGAGGGACAAAGGGTAAGTAAAATATTTCAAAGCAGAGACATTTACATATAATCATGACTTTGAAAATATTTTGATAGAGAAATCCTATGAATCTATACAGTTTCTGCATGCCAAATTAACAGGGAAGAAATGACAGCACACAATGTAAGTTCATTGAAAATACCTGTTAATTGAAATGTATGGTCTTGTAGGCAACTGGGTAAAACTTCCCTAAATGAATTATTATGCTGATGTAATGATATAATATGCAGTTTGGAAAACATTAATTCTAAGACTTCTAAAATGTTGAAATATTTCAGTCTTAGAAATCGTTGTTTTGCAAATATCAATAGAAAATACCTTCCCAGTGTAAGTGCTTTCTGTTTCTCAAACTGAATGCTAAGGGATGAAAAGGAAAACATTAAATAGAAAATAATTCTGCAAGTTGTTTGCTATCAGACTTATTATGACTTGCTCCCCAAGCCATTTATTATTAAAAACATCACAAAATGGCAGTCCATTAAGGACTCTGGAAAAGCCTTAAAGTGACATGGTCTTCTTCCTTAAACCTTTTCGTATACCTTTTCTCAATTTTTAGTAGGACAGATGGTTATTATGCTATTAATATCTCCCAGACTTGAACACTTGGAAAAAAAACAGCATATTAACTGAAGAAATATAGATTAAAATATTGAAGTATATACATTAAATGATTTAAAATTGTCCCTGAATAGTGTTGATTATAATGTATAGCTTGCGTTGAAGAATTTATTGGCAAAAATGCAATAGTTTCATATAAATAGAGTAAATGCATGTATACTTTGGAGAATTGGAGTCTTTAAAGAGCAGTGCTCGCCCTGCTGCATGCCCCCCCCCCCCCCGGGGAAGCATGACTGCTCCGGAACCACACACCAGATACTAGTTTTCAAACAGGGCAAGTGTTACTTCAATCAAATCTTCGGTGATAGCACGCAGAGTTAGTTTGCCCAACTTGGTGTGAATGACAAACTCAAACTCAGGAGCTCGAAAATGAGTTAGCAGAAGGAAAGTTTTTGTTTGTTTTAGTTTAGTCCAAGAACCACCCGCACCTCCTTACTTATCGGTATGGACTCTCACTGTAGCAACAATGGCCTCTGCCCGGGTCAGTCACTGTTGAAAGCTGAGGGCTGTGGGCATGGTGTACATATTTATCAGGCTTCAGAGTGTCTTCGTTTTCATTTTTTACTACATCAAAGTGAAAGATGCTGTAATCCTATCTTGGTTTTTCTCTACCCCTTCCACATCAATTTAAATTCTTCTAATTATTCACAGATGAGATGAAGTACAAAGGAGGGTTTTGTTCACGTGGCCATTCCATTTTTCTCCTGCTTTAGAGGCGACTCCCCTCCTTGCAGCTATGCTAACAGAAAAGCACGTTGACAAGGTTTACTGTTGCCATAATCACACTGTTAAGGCAAGAGTTTTAGACGACCAGGCAGATCTGGAAGTAATTTAGATCCTTGCCCTGTTGAAGAATTTGAACTATGGTTCCATCAGGCCTCAGAGCGGATGAACTTGGAAGGTGAGAGGAACCAAGCTTCAGAAGGCTACCCTTTATTCTAGAGAGGGCTGACTGAATTGCAAATTGAAACAGAGATGTGTGGCATAATTAATAACTCCTTAAAAAACAAGCTTTCTAGTTATAGAATGTGCACATTGTTTATTTTTGATTTTTGTATATTAGACGGAAGACCGTGGGCTCACGTCATGACGCCTCCTCCCTCAAGGGGTACTTTGGAGCTAAATAAACAGAGGTGTTTCGGGATTTGCTAATGTTTCTAGACACAAGCTTTTGTTTCTCAATTTTGTAACATATGAGGTCCTATTTTTATCTCTATTCAGAGTCTGGGAAGAGACAAAGAGTTCGTTAGTTAAAAAAAAAAAAAAAGAAAAACAAAGTAATCTGAACACAAACTAGTGGAGCAACCCTGTTCCTTAAGCTCTTTCAAACTGCCAAGGCTGAAGAAATGCTGCGCACTCCTCTGTGGAGGGTGAATTTGGGTAGGAAAATTTGCTTCTCTTTTACCGGTGAGAGAGTTTCACCGGGAGGTGGGATTCCAAATCAGACAACTGAGTTTTAATTAGTTACAGACGGAACTCACCAAAACGATGCTGATCACTTTGAGAAGGAATAACGAGGCTCCTGGAGATGCTGGGGGAGGCAGACCTTTCATTGAAGTGAAAAATGTTTTATCTTTGAAATCCCAGCCATATTATCCTTTAACCACTGATGCCCAATTAAGTAATTTGCTCACAATCACGCCAAATTAGAGAATATCTTATTTATTACCTTCCCAAATGTCTCAGGCGTTCACGTAGCTAGAACTGTGTGTGAACCCCTGTAAAGGACCACTTTGTCCATGTGCCCTCTTGCTTTAAGGAATGCCCGTCATCTTTGTGCCACCTGGTCTGATATCTGGCTTCAGAGCCGCCACAGTGTGGTGATCAAAGCGCACCATAAATCAAGAATTCAGGAGTTGGCCACTTGAGGATTCCAGCACTTTTTGTCTTGGGCTAGGCTGGAGAGAAGTAAGCACAGCCAGGTCTTCCCAGCTGATTGATGTCTCACCTAGCAAGCAGTGTCAGGGGGAACGCTGCGCTTCTCCGTTGTATGCTCCAGTAAGGCTAGCTTGTCTCTGCAGAATCAAAATGCTATCTCCCAGTCTCTGTAGCCAGGCATCGTCTTATAAGCTTTTAAGACACATTTGCTACTTATATTCTTCTTTAAAAGAGTTTTTTTCAATTGGTTATTTACTTATTTACATTTCAAATGTTATTTCCCTTCCAAGTTTTCCCTCCACAAACCCCCCTATCCCCTTGCCCACCCCCTCTGCCTCTATGAAGGTGCTCCTCCACCCACCCACCCACTCCTGCCTCACCGCCCTGGCATTCCCCTACACTGGGGCATTGAGCTTCCATAGGACTAAGGGCTTCCCCTCCCATTGATGCCAGATAAGGCCATCCTCTGCTACATATCGAGCTGGAGCCATGGGTCTCCCAATGTGTACTCTGTGGTTGGTGGTTTAGTCCTAGGAGCTTTGGGGGTTCTGGTTGGTTGATATTACTGTTCTTCCTATGCGGTTGCAAACCCCTTCAGCTCCTTCAGTCCTTCCCCTAACTCTTCCACTGGGGTCCTTGCACTTAGTCCAGTGATTGGCTGTGAGCCTCCGACTCTGTATTTGTCAAACTCTGGCAGAGCCTCACAGGGAACAGCTAGGCCAGGCTCCTGCCAGCATGCACTTCTTGGTATCAGCAAAAGTGTCTGGGTTTGATGTCTGCTGATGGGACAGATCCCTAGGTGGGGTAGTCTCTGGATGGCCTTTCTTTCAGTCTCTGCTCCACTCTTTGTCCCTGAATTTCCTTTTGAGAGGAGGAATTCTGGGTAATTATTTTTGAGGTACCATCTTAAAAAGTTCTTAGAAATTGTTTTACTCCATTAATAAGTATTGACATTACAGTACAGAAAACACTGATTTTAAAAATGTTTAATTTACTTGTTTTCTTTTTGCGTGGTGCACCCCACCTCACCTGCACATGCACTTGTGTGTGTTTGTGTGTGTGTGTTTTTGTGTGTGTGCATTTGTGTGTGTGTGTGTGCATTTGTGTGTGTGTGTGTGTGTGTTCATGTGTGTGTGTGGGTTACACTTATGTACTAGGGCATGTGGAGGCCTAAGGATATCTTCTTGGATCACTCTTCCACATTATTCTTTGAGGGAAGGTCTCTGATTTGAACCCAGGTCTCATCAACAGGGTTAGTTTGGTTTGTCAGCCTACTCCAGACTAGATCTGTCTCTAACCTTCAGAGGCTAGAATTACATGTAAGGCACCACTCCCACCGAGCATGGGCTCTGGGGTCTTCATTCTGGTCTTCTTCCCTGTGCACTGAGCACTTTGTTCACTGAGATATCTCCCAGTACTTCTATAATATTGATCAAATTCTGGGTCAGGGCAGACACAGGTTATCTTGATCTCTAGTCATTCCCTCTGTCAGTCCTTTTGCCCTTCAGCAAGTTCTTGTGCCGACTTAAAAGTTGGCATTCGGGGTTGGGGATTTAGCTCAGTGGTAGAGCGCTGGCCTAGGAAGTGCAAGGCCCTGGGTTTGGTCCCCAGCTCCGGAAAAAAAAAAAAAGAACCAAAAAAAAAAAAAAGTTGGCATTCATACTCTGCTCTTCTGTGGGATCTCGTTTCATTCAGCTCCATTTGTTATTCCTTCACAGATATGCATATGCCTTGCGTATGTGTTTTGAGAGATGAGTAGTGATGTGTAAAGATGTTCCAATTAAGCAGGATCCAAAATCCAGTTCTATTCACTGAATGTGAGTGAGAACAAATGGTTTAATCCTGTCGTGTATCCTTCTCTTGAAGTGCGTGATTGGGATGAGACCGTGATTTACTTTCTAGAGTGTTGTGAGCATTACGTGTGGCACTGTGTATGAAGTGCTTAGAGCGGCGTCTGGTGCATATGTAAATTTCTTTGCGGTTCACAAGCTGTTTAGGCTTGATGTTGCCTGTTTTCCTCAAGGGGTTTGCTGAATGGATAGATGTTTGTGTTTCTGTTTGACTAAGTACAGACTGTCCCTTGGTATCTATTCCTGCACTCAGTGAGTCCCTAGAGCACAGGGTACTACCCTGTGTTAGCCGTCAGACTATTCATGAGAGTCCAGGTTGAGTCTCTTTGCTCACTCTTTTTCTCAAAAGTGTTTTGTGTGTGTGTTTAGGTATTCAGTGAGCACCTCATGCCATACTCGATTGCAAACTTACTGAGAGCAGAGAGGAAAATGACATGTTATAGTGTCTCTAGCCAACCATTCTTGGTCGGAGTACTAAGAGAAAGAAGTTGTACAAGAGGCACACAGACTGCAAACTTCTAGTTGTCGCTATATTGTTGTTGTTGTTATATTCATTTTCTCCAGAGGAGAAATCTGTGAACGACAGGACACAGGGCACAGTAGTACTGCCCCAGCTATAATTAGCAGATTGCAAATGACCAGAGGTAGTTGACTTCAACTGTAATTAACAGATTGCAAACTATCAGAGGCTGTTTCACATTGGGTATTCTCTGAACACTGTATAAAAACCAGGTCATTCTAAAGCTAAACTGTACCTCCGGTGGCATATGAAATGTACTTGCTGGCTTTTAAGGTTTATTCCAAAAGAAAATGTCCACTTCAAGGGGAATAATAGTAACTAGCATTGCACAGTACTTAACTATGCTCCAAGAAGAACCTGCTGATACCCAGCGTGTAATCTTAACGGGAAAGCATTTTAAAAAAGAGTGGAGAACAGGATTGTAAGGGTTTGGGAAGCTCACACTTAATTTTGGAAACACTTTTCTCAGTGAATGGTATTAATCCCAAGAGTTTGTATTTGATATGAACTAGTGTTTCAGCAGTGTTCTCCAGACTCTAGAGAATGCTGACGCCACTAGTCAGGAGTGGGTAGATAGGGACTGAAGTAAGGCATTCGATCTGGCAGCTTAGGGATGGGGGAATCAGAAATTGAAGCTTGTTCCAGGCTAACGGTCGCCGTGAGACCTCCTGAGTGTTCACAGTGAAAGGTGGAGAGACTTTCATGGCTCTCCGTGTATAGCTGGCAGTCGCTCTTTGGTTTCTAATTTTGGTTGCATATTTTTTTCTCTAATGTTTCATTTTGACACCGTATGTTTTAAAAAGGACTTTTCTTGTGGATAACATTTTATGATACGCCTTTTCTTAAGTTCTGGGCGACAATGTGGCTGTGTTTTATTTACTTGAATCATTTGTGATGGGAACCAGACTCAAAAGTATTCAGAAACAGTGTTAATTATACAAATAAATGAGGGGCACGTCTTCTGGGTCTATCTATGGGTTTCAGGAGTTGCTCCCGTGTTTATTTCTCAAACTGTATGTACATAACCACACCTACGTCGAATGGAGTAGACTTTTTATTTAATTAAATATAACCTCCAACAGGTTGGTATAGCTTTCTATTAAAACTTCATGGGCAACTAGTGTCTGGTCAGGCCTTGGACGACTGAGTATAGCACACACGATGAACTGAATGTTTGTTTCTTTAATAACTGAAGTTCAGTTTTTGTAGGCTTTAGCAGTTTCTTATTGGTATTTGTAGAACAAGATAGAAAAAAAGATGGTTCACAAGGCTATACAATTCCAGTTATTAACATTTTTAATACAAAGGATCTCAGACCTGTGTGAGGCAGAGACATCTTATGGCCTGTAACTCAAGTACTCACTAGTGTGGACTGCTGCAGTCTGGTCTTCAAAGGAGATAGCTTGTGCTGCAGCCCCGTGTGTGATACCTTCATGCCATATGGGGTTATCAGTGGCAGAAGGAGAAAAGGCAGGATGGAGATGAGGATAGGAACTTCCACTCCAAGTATTAAACAGGTACTGCCCATGTAGTAGTGATAGGATTGAGTAGGGGTGGATGGGAATAGCAGAGGACACCTTGAGCTCAGCTTGAGGGTCAAGGTGACCTGAATCCAATGGTTGGTAAGATGTCTGCTCTTTTTCTGTTTCTTGTATAAATAGCTTTCTAGATAAGGGTCAGAGATATATCAAGGGACCTGGATCTTGTATTCAAGGAGGGCATTTCTTCACACTTCATGAGCGTAGATTACAAAGGTAACTTCACATAGGTCATTACATTTGATAAAGGGGTACATGCTCAAGGTGCCTGCCAGGGGCAGAACCATTGGGTTTAGAGACTGAAAGTCAACAAAGCATCAGACTCATGTTTGCTTTTCCGTGAGGCTTAATCAGATTCCAGAGGGCGAGTAAGACCTGTACAGACGATATCTTCAGCATGTCCTTTTCGACTTAGCGATACCTTCACGATACACACGGGAAAGGGGCTTTATTGTTTAGCGGTAGATAACTTGTCTTATACTTTCCATTAGAATGCAACGGTTTGTAAGGTTTTTATCCCTTTCAAATTTTACAGACTTTCTCTGGATTAATTCATAAGGAGGCAGATTTAGCTGTTTGTTGAAATGAACACAACTCAAGTACGAACCTGCTCACTGTATTTCCTATGTAAGAGACTTCAGCAGATCCAGTTACTTTCGAGGTGAGGTGAGCATCTCCAGGGCAGCTGCCTCGTCTTGAAAATGTACTGTGTGGCAGGCTGTTGCAGGCCTGTTGGGGGCAGTCCCAGAGTAGCATAATTGTCTAGTTATTTTGTTTTCTGATTTCTGTTAGGGAATTTTAAATGCTTCCCATGGTTTTAAAAGACTTTGCAGAATACATCCCCTTGCTACCCACCTTCCCAACCTCTTAACACTATCAATTCCACGCCCTCTTTCAGAGAGTGGGCGTTTTCCTCTCAACTAAGGAGATAGGGCCATTAGAAAGTGTCATGAGCTTTCTGCACTGCAGAGGAACTTCTGTATCGCCATGGATACCCACTGCCTTCCTTTATTCAGTCTTATTCTCTCTCTCTCTCTCTCTCTCTCTCTCTCTCTCTCTCTCTCTCTCTCTCGCTTTTGATGTTCTCTTCAGAATTCCTCGCCCTTCCCTTGTTTCTTGCTGAGGCCTTGAAAAATATCTCTGTTAACAAAACTGTTCCCTGGCCCAGTGTCAGCATCTTGACCTGTTCCAAGGTCTTCTGAATAACAAAAACAAAACCCCATATGTGTTCCTTACCACCCATCCATTGTTTATGTCGCTACAGTCTGTGGCTAGAAATACTTTCACCATGTAATAGTGATAACTGGCTTGCCAGGTCTTTTGGACACTTTGACTTGGGCCCTGTTCTCTTTTCTGTTCTCTGGAGAACTCCCTCACTGAATAACACAATAAATTGTAGTTAAATGAATGACATTTTCTGGTTCCATATTATTATTATTTTTAATTTCACGGTTAAATCGTCCCTTCGGCTCCTAAATGGTTATGTTATCTGAGGTCCAAGGATCCCCTTTGGCACTTCAGGAGGATTAACTCGTCTCTAGGAGGACACCAACTGTTTATAAGTTTGACTTTGAAAGACATCTACATACTAGGTTTCATGTCTGATGAAGGCCTGATGCTTATCGAAAGGCTTAGGTGTTTTTGTGTATTTTCTACAGCTTCCATATGTTTGTATCAAATTTGAAATTTATCATCAGTCTCCTAAAACTTGGTCTTTTTATCCCATTGCTTTTGAGTGACATTTGCATCTGTAACATCACACGGCACAAAGATATTTGATTAAAATAGCAATCTCAGAATGAACGGCTGGTTCTAGATCCACCATCTAGTACATCGGAGGTCTCCATTTTTCACTGCTTTAATTTTTATCTGAAAGAGCCTTCTTTACTCTCCCCACTTCTCCAGTCTTGGTTATCTTTTTAACCTTTTTTCTTCCTTCTTATTTTATTTAACTTAGTAGAAGCTGTTTCTAGCTTTACTAGGATAAATGAATTTTTTTTTTCCCTAGAGCAAATTGAACATACTAGTCTGTGAACCCTTGAGGGAATGTAAGTTCTTCAAACCTTCAAACCACAGTCAATACAAGGTCCAGTACGTGTCTCTGGTTTGTCTGATTATATCATTGGATATTAGGTTTAGCTGCATATTAGGGTTCAAGCTTATTTCCTTTCCAAATCGAAAGGGGGTATTGTTACAGTAGTTGGGTGTGGGGAAAATAAATGGATACCTTAGCTGGTATCAAGAAATGCCCTCTGCCTTCAGTGTTGAAGGATGAGTGGGGCTTGGGCTGCAGGAGGAGACACACTAAGCTGAGGGACGGCAGAAGCCAGTGCTAGGCCCAGAGAGGTAAATACAGTGAAGGCTCCTGGGACTAAATGTTTGAGACTTGGCGAGCATCTATTTGACTCGCTGCTCATCAAAGGTGCCTGGCAGGAGGATGATCTTATGGATCACGTCAGGGTGGGTGTTTCATCTCCATTCCCATCCTGGTGAATTGTGTGAGAGGTTTGTAGGGAGCTGGACTCTCAACCTGAACACCAGCATGGCAGCGTTTGTGTCTGTAGAACTACCATTCAGAAGTGAGCCTTTGACACTCAGGGCAAAGCAAAAGAAACCAAAGATTGCCTCTTAAACCCCTGTAAGACAACTTCTGCAAAATAAACCCCCCATGCAGTCTTTCTAACCTCTCATTACCCCTTCTCTTACACTAGAAATATCAGTGATAATTCGAACATGAGAATGCTAGGTAATTTGTGAATTTCCATTTACTCTTTAAGGTACAAGGTCAGTCTCTAAGTGCTTTAAACTCCTTATGTGTTTGAATCCTCCTCATATGTTATATGAAAACACTTATGCTTTTTTGGTCCAACACTTGAAAAAATACTACTAAGTATCAGAAAAAAGATTATTGATACTAGAATTAATTTCAGACCAAACTACTATTCTCTATTCTTTGGGTCCCTGCTCAGACAGTATAGACTCAAGTACACATAGCGAGTATTTCAATCTGAGCTGCTTTGTCTAAATGTGTCTGTTTGGATGACATACGTCACCAACCTTCAGTTTCCTTGCAGACTTTAGGTTTTATTTATTTATTTTTCTAAGTCCAGTGGAATTAGAAGTATGTGCCTTCTCCTACAGCCAGGCGTTATAAGTTATGAGCTGCTGTGTGTTGTGCTTTTCATAGGGAGGGTTTAATTTCATACCTTCCCCAAGATCACGCAGACATTTAAGAACTAAGTCTTTATGGAGTACCCAAGATGGATGCACTTGTAGCCTTTATCTTCTTTGTGGATGTGCAGACAAACAGCTGTTCTCTCCTCTGGGGAGTGGTTAGTATTTGTGCACAGCATAACAAGTACCTTTTGGGTTGTTAAATCAATGGTTCTTTCAAGGACGATTTTACAGGCTTTATGGAGCTGAAAAATGTATGTAATCTATAGGTTTAAATGCTTACCTTCGAGAAGCATTGAAGAAATGTTGGCTTTAAGGAAAATAAATTTATCTTGGTGTCTTAAACTGCCTCTGGAACTCTGTTTTTATGAACTATGATCAGTCTGAACCAAACTTTGCTTTTACACCTTTTTTTGGGGTGTGTGTGTGTGTGTGTGTGTGTGTGTGTGTGTGTGTGTGTGTGTGACGATTCCAGTCACTTGGGCAATAGCAATGAGAACTTAGTGCTGTATTTGGTTTGGTTTGTGATATTTTCCCGCCCTGAGCTTGCAATGTGGTCTCTCGAGGTAGCTTTGGCTCCCTCAGGCCATTGCCGCTCACCGTGCTCCATTTCTGTGCCTGTGGGGTAAACAGAACTCCACTTCTGGGCCTGTGGGGTGTCTTGCCCGTGGATTGGGGTGCTCCCTATGTTCCCTTTCTTTCCAGTACAGGACAAGAGTTTTTGAGACACTTCCGTAAAAGGAAGTGTATTTTTAGTGCTTATGGAGAGCACACTGTATTGATGGCGCTTCTGTGGTGGGATGGGGAGGTATTCCTGCTGTGGCAGACACATCAGATTTCCACTTTTCTGCAGTTTTCAGATTAGTGTCTTAGGACAAAACAATATTTATTCTCTGAGCTCTTTCCCTCCTTTCATGATACCTTAGGGGAACTGAGGATAAGGAATGATAGACATGGGTTAGTATTACTCCTGTCGTTTGACTTTGCTTGAGTATGATGGTGTCAGCCTAAAAGCTTGTTTACCACGAGGCTATTTCCATTCGTCTGTATGTGGTAGACGCCCAGCACACAATGTTCTCCATTAGCCACACAAAGTGCCAGTTGCCCGACACTGCTGAAAGTCTCACTATGGCTTCTTAGCCTTGATTTAAAGCAGAAGCGATATGGAGAAAGTTAACCACAGTTCATGTTTGGGATTTTTCAATAAGTCCAAGGGGTTTGTGGTGAACTCTTGAGAACCATTCTGGAGTGCTGGCCTTTGAGTAGCCTCAGATGAGAAGCTGTCTTGGGTCTCAAGAGCTTTCTGTAACTGGGGGTTTCAAATAAGTTTTCTTCCTTTTGGGTGAGAGGAATTCTGCCACCTGTCCCAGGCATATCATCTTGTTTAATCCTTACAGTATATGCACTAGGCAACGTCAAATTTTACAAAAGAGGAAGCCAAGGCTGAGATTGGTTCAGCAGATTCCTCAAGATCTGCATCGGATGCAGCTGCAATCGTACTCAGGGATTTCTGGGATGAAGGACTTGGCTCTTCCCTGCTCTGAGTCTTTGCTATGTGAAATGCTGGGTGCCTGTGGCAGGACTGAAGGCGATGATGTTCATCCTTTATAGAGTGAGCTATTATTACTGTCAACATGGTGAAAACAGCTTCAGGAGCTTGGGATGGTTATTGATTCCTTCTGCTATTTTAGGTATACATATATTCCACACATATATTCCATATATATATACATATATTCCATATATATGTATATTACTTTTATACATTCTCTTGGTTTACAAAATGCCCACATGTTATTTTATTTAATCTTTACCCTGAAGGAAGGTAATCTATGTTCTGCTCTCTCCTGTATGCCATTACTTTTGTTTTGAAAAAAGAAAAAAAAACTTAGTATCTTGATCAGGACCTCTTTGCAGATTTTCTGGACTCTAGAGGTTAAAAGTTATAATTTTATGTAAGAGAGTAGGGATTTTTAATATTCTATAACTTTACAAGGTTAGTAGAAAACACACACACACACACACACACACACACACACACAGAGAGAGAGAGAGAGAGAGAGAGAGAGAGAGAGAGAGAGAGAGAGAATAGTTCTTTGCTTCAGTGAGGCTGTTTCATGGAACTGAGAACCGTGAAGGATGTCTGTAACTTCAGTGTTTGAGAGACAGGCAGAAGGATGGTGGCTTCCCGGCTGTTTGTGGCTACAGATACAATTCTAGATCAGCCTAGGCTCGGTGAGGCTCTGCCTCTGAAAGAAAAAGTTATTGTGAATAGTCAGAACTGATAGGCTTGCCTGTGATTCTGAATGTTAGCATTTTACTAGAGTAGTCAAACAATGTGTACGATGTGTTGCCAAAGCCTGTTTTTAGAATGCTTGGAAATTGTTGAATTTGCAAGAGGAAAATAAATGAACACTTACTCATGTTGTAACACTTTTCTGTAATTTACCTCAATTTCTGAGGTGGTCTTCTGGTATTTTTTTTTTTTTTTGAGTTAGGAAGAGATTTTAAGGACTTGTGATCCCAAGTAATTTGTTTAATTGTCTTAAAGCTATCTTTATAATGATTTTAAGCTGTGGCTTTCTGTGAGCCAGTGCCCATGGCTGAGTAATTGACATCCTGGCCGTGAGGTCTGTTTTCTTTTACTGGCTGGTGGCAGCCTCTGTGACCTCACAGGGTATATTTTAATACTACAGCTTCTTGTATAGCTTTGTAGGTCAAAGCCTACAATATGGCTTGGGGTTCAAAAGTGGTAATTTAAGTAAAAGAGAATGTGGACCTTTGTAGACAGAGCTCTGAAACCCAAACAGTAGTTTAAAATGGTCTTACAAAGAACAGAAATATTGTGCAAAATATTTTTTTAAACTTAGTAGCGACATTTTAAGAATTCCTATCAGTAAAATTGAGAGTTAGTTACAGTTATTCATTGGAAGTATCGTTACATTTCAAATTCTGTCTTCATTTAAAAAGTATGTGTATTTGTTAATGTTCAGAGATGGGAAATTGGAATTTTCCTTTACCTTTTATAAATATCAATTTTGGGGGAATACTTAAGAAACCACTCATCGATGAAAGATAGCCATCAGTCGTATGAAAAACAGTTACTTTTCCAGAGTATCCCATGAGCCTCAGATGTGCTCAGGCACAGTTGGTTGAGATGCTTCAAGACAGGAAAAATGTATCTGGGTGTAGTTTAAATGTAGCATCAGTGTTGATGGGGTTTAGAAGGTATCCAGGTCTCCTCTTAAGGATACAGATCACGAGGTTGCCTGTAGAGTACCTCAGACCACATTGTCTGTACCTGAGTTCTTTTCCCGCTCATTCTGGTTTCCGGGATCAGTGCTGAGTGACCTGTTAGCAGGCACCCCAACTTGTTTTCTCCTCCCTGCACTGTGTGGTCTCCTGTTCGTGTGTTCAGCCATTCGGAGACACTCCCTACAGGACTGACTGACCACACAATGACCATGAATCCCCACGTACTGTTCTAGTTTTCACTGGGGTAGTTCAGTCCTCTTTTAGCTGCAGGCTTGTTCTTGTAGACAGTTGACGTTTTTGGTTGAATTTTTACCTAGATGCTCTTTGTCTAACTCTTATCCATATGCCAAGGTTATGCGTGATCATGTTGCAACTTCCTGGGTGCAGTTCATTACTTTTGCAGAATTGACTAAAAAATATGTAAAAAGTCATTGACCAAAAGTTACCATGATAATCACTTTTATGCATGCACCTCATTCTATCGTCGCACTGCTGTGCAACAGCTCTGCATAGTTTCTATTCTTGCACATCTGGAACTATGTCTGTTATCGCATGTCTCCCCACGGTTCTACCTCTGGCAATCACTTTGCAGCTTTCTGGCCTCGTGAGTTTGATTATTTTAGCTACCTACTATTTATCTTTTGGGGATTGGCTTATTTCAATAGCATAATTTTCTGAAGGTTTCATGGGGTGGTGCGAAATAGGATTTCCTTTTTTTTTTTTTTAGGCTGAATAATATCTCATTCTTTGGATATCACATTTTGTTTATTTGTGCATACTTCTGTGGATATTTGGATTGTTTCCACATCTTGAGTATTTCGGATTGCATTGCTATGATCAGGCATGATATAAACATCTCTTCAGGACGCTTCTTTAAATGCTTGGACATTGTTTTTTATTTCTGGGATGAATATTAAAAGTAAGATTGCTAGACTGCATGGTAGTTCTATTATTAACTTCCTGAGGAGCCACCATCTTCTTTTTCATACTCTCTGTATTTAATTTATCTGTCCAAACAGGGCATATGGGTTCTAATTTTTCCATATTCCCCTTAACCATCCAAATATCAAACTACGAGTCTTGTAAATAGGAAATGTGCACTCTTTCATTGAACTATACCTGAGCATCCCAGCATTTGATAGTGAACATTATTACTAGCTGTGCGGTGATAGCTCATAAATTTGCATTACTCTAGTAGCTGGCATTTTCAACCATTGCTGTAACAAAGTATTGCTAGTAATTGACTTATAAGAGAAAGTGTCTGTCTCACGGTCTTGTACATTTGTGCACACGATCAGTCGGCATCCTTGCGTTGGTGTGTTGACCGTGCAGTCTATCGTGATGGAGTTCATGGTAGAAGCAAAACACAACAGCATGAGCTAGGGATGAAGAGAGAGGGGCTGCCCTGCTCCCATCCCCAGGTAGAGGCATGTGCCCTGCCACTCAATCTTCCACTAGGACCTATCTTTCAAAGGTCCCAATGTCTCCTACTAGTACCACCATGAAACCCAAGCTCAGCTTTTTTCTTGGCATCTTATGGACTTAGGTCTAGAGTTATGTCTTTGATCCAGTGCTCATGCGCCCTTGTAGAAATTATTAGGTGAGAGTCTAGCCTTCTTTGACCTGTGAATATAGGGTTTCCCCATAGTGAGTTGTTGAAATATCTTCCTGATTCTCTTGTCAAACTATCTTTGACCATGTACGAGCCTTTTGTTTCAGCAGTCTATTCTGCCTCCATTATCTGTATATCTATCTCCATGGCAGCAAAGCACTGTTTTGATTATTTTTTCCTCCATCTTTATTAACCATTTATTTACATTTCAATTGTTATTCCCTTTCCCGGTTTCCTGGCCAACATCCCTCTAAACCCTCCCCCTCCCCTTCTCTATGGGTGTTCCCCTCCCAACCCTCCCCCCATTGCCGCCCTTCCCCCATAGACTAGTTCACTGGGGGTTCAGTCTTGGCAGGACCAAGGGCTTCCCCGTCCACTGGTGCTCTTATATCATCACCGTGTTCTTTGAAATCCAGGGGTATAACTCATTCTAGATGTATTGTTCTTTCAGAATTATTTTGACTGGAGTATTTTTCTCGAAAAGCAGATATTACATTTAGCTTATTCACATCCATCTTTCTTAGATTACCGTGGCTCTTAACAGTTACATAGAACATGCTAGATGAGTTAATGTTCTAGGCTATCTTTTCCTGTTTCCCATCTGGGCGAAGGTTGATGGGAGTGTGAAGGAGAGTTAAACTTCACAAAGTCTGTCTTTTCACATCTGACAGAATATAGCTGTGCAGTGAGAATGAGTATGTTTTTAAAGATAAGCCAGTACCAACCATAATACACATTTTGGAAGAAGAAAAAACAGAGTTCTTGTCGGTGTTTTTTGTAAAGATATAAATATGTTTGTTGAAGTAAGAAAATAGAAAAGATTCTTCTGGTAGAGTATGTGTCTACACTGCTTGTTTTAAACACTGTCCATTTCTTTTGGTAGGTACTTTTTGAAAATGTATACTCTTGCTAGGTGGTGACGGCCCATGCCTTTAATCCCAGCACTCAGGAGGCAGAGGCAGGAGGGTTTCTGAGAGTTCAAGGCCAGTATGTTCCAGTACAGCCAAGGCTTTACAGAGAGAATCCATGTCTCAAAAGTCAATCAAAAAAAAAAAAGAAAGAAAACTCATAATAATTCATAATCTAGGTTTTGAAAAGTAAAGGCAGTGCATCCACAAACCTCCCTCCCTGCATTCGCTGAAGGCCTGTTCAGGTGTGCCACAGGCTTCTCTCACTGTGGTCTAGCCCTCTAGGGAGGGTGTTCCATATTCAAACACACTGTAACATAGGCGCTTCTAATCAGGGAGCTAAGTGCACTCGACCTCCGAGGTCTGTGCCCATTGCGGATCTCGCCAGGAATCTGTCTACATGCTTTTGTCAAGTTCCTGAAACTGCATCCACGGTTTCTGCTCAGTGCTTCCTTTGATGGAGAGAGCTATTCTATAGTTCCATCCCGATTCTTGTTCTCCTCATCATTATATTGCTGGTCCTTGACTTCTGGGCTGTTTTCCTACTTGGGGGCTTAGGAATATCTGTGACTAAATTTTCTTCCCTGAATGTTGAGAGGAAAAAAAGATCCCCAGGTTCAAGCAGTCAGCCTTCAACCTAAGAGTGTTACCTTTCAGCCCTGCTGTCCTTAATTTTACTCTTGATTATTCATTCATTCACTGATCCATTCGCTTTACATCTCAATTATGGCCCCTTTCCCCAGTCTCACCTTATACCCCCTGGCCACCCCCTCTCCTTTTCTCTTCAGAGAAGGGGTGGACCCCTATGGGTACCAACCCACCCTGGCACATCAAGTTGCAGCAGGACCAAGTGCATGCTGTTCCACTGAGGCCAGATAGGGCAGCCCAGCTAGGGCACAGGGATCCAAAGGCAGGCAACAGAGTCAGGGACAGTCACCACTCCAAATGTTAGGGGACCCCCATGAAGATGACTAAGCTTCACATCTGCTACATATGTATAGGGAGCCTACATCTAGCCCAAGCTTGCTCGTTGGTTGCTGTTTCAGACTCAGTGAGCTCCCATGAGCTCAGGCTTTTGCTGGTTTATAAAGCTTCTATTCTATAGTAAGTTTAGTAATGCGAGGATGTCTGGAGAGAGGAGAGCTTTTCCTTGCTTTGAGCCATTTCTCACTGCCCTTGATTTGGAGAAGGGTGTATTTTTTCGTTTTCCTGAGAAGTGGGTACAAAATTCCCACTGTTATATATGTCATGTTCATGATGGCTCCATGATTTTCACATACTAAATACCCCAATTTGTGTTCTTTGAGAGTCATGCATGATCCCCTTGTTGGAGAACAGGTTTTGAAAAGAAAAGCCAATAAAAATCATTACCTTGATTTTAAAATATTTATACATCTATATATAAACCCGCATGCATATGTGTGTGTGTGTGTGTGTGTGTGTGTGTGCGTGCGCGCGCACATGTGAATGTGCGTGTATGTGCTAACATGTGCATGTGGGAGTCTGAGCCAAGTTCTGGGAGTCAGTTCTCTCTTACTCCATGTGGGATCCAGGGTCCAAGCTCTGATTGTCAGTCTTGGTGGTAAGCGCTGTCCACACTGACCCACCTCTTTGGCCCCATATTCTGCTTTTTGAAAGGTGTGGACACGGAAGCAGAATTTCTCTAGGAGGCACGGTCTGTGTTTACCGGAAGTCCCACACCCGCGGATCCCGGCCCGCAGCAGCTCTCTGCTCCCAGACCCGGTGAGAGAGAGACCCAACCGCCTGGTCAGGTGGGCACTCCTGAGGCTGCAGAGCGGAAGAGACCACCAACACTGCTCACCCCTGCCCACATCCCTGGCCCAAGAGGAAACTGTATAAGGCCTCTGGGCTCCCGTGGGGGAGGGCCCAGGAGCGGCAGGACCCCTGTGCCTGAGACACCGTCGGAACCTGAAAGAAACAGACCGGATAAACAGTTCTCTGCACCCAAATCCCGTGGGAGGGAGAGCTAAACCTTCAGAGAGGCAGACAAGCCTGGGAAACCAGAAGAGACTGCTCCCTGCACACACATCTCGGACGCCAGAGGAAAAAGCCAAAGACCATCTGGAACCCTGGTGCACTGAAGCTCCCTGAAGGGGCGGCACAGGTCTTCCTGGTTGCTGCCGCTGCAGAGAGCCCCTGGGCAGCACTCTACGAGCGAACCTGAGCCTCGGGACCACAGGTAAGACCAAATTTTCTGCTGCAAGAAAGCTGCCTGGTGAACTCAAGACACAGGCCCACAGGAACAGCTGAAGACCTGTAGAGAGGAAAAACTACACGCCGGAAAGCAGAACACACTGTCCCCATAACTGACTGAAAGAGAGGAAAACAGGTCTACAGCACTCCTGACACACAGGCTTATAGGTCAGTCTAGCCACTGTCAGAAATAGCAGAACAAAGTAACACTAGAGATAATCTGATGGCGAGAGGCAAGCGCAGGAACCCAAGCAACAGAAACCAAGACTGCATGCCATCATCGGAGCCCAATTCTCCCGCCAAAACAAACATGGAATATCCAAACACACCAGAAAAGCAAGATCTACTTTCAAAATCATATTTGATCATGATGCTGGAGGACTTCAAGAAAGACATGAACACACTTAGGGAAACACAGGAAATCATTAATAAACAAGTAGAGGCCTACAGAGAGGAATGGCAAAAATCCCTGAAAGAATTCCAGGAAAACACAATCAAACAGATGAAGGAATTAAAAATGGAAATAGAAGCAATCAAGAAAGAACACATGGAAACAACCCTGGATATAGAAAACCAAAAGAAGAGACAAGGAGCTGTAGATACAAGCTTCACCAACAGAATACAAGAGATGGAAGAGAGAATCTCAGGAGCAGAAGATTCCATAGAAATCATTGACTCAACTGTCAAAGATAATGTAAAGCGGAAAAAGCTACTGGTCCAAAACATACAGGAAATCCAGGACTCAATGAGAAGATCAAACCTAAGGATAATAGGTATAGAAGAGAGTGAAGACTCCCAGCTCAAAGGACCAGTAAATATCTTCAACAAAATCATAGAAGAAAACTTCCCTAACCTAAAAAAAGAGATACCATAGGCATACAAGAAGCCTACAGAACTCCAAATAGATTGGACCAGAAAAGAAACACCTCCCGTCACATAATTGTCAAAACACCAAACGCACAAAATAAAGAAAGAATATTAAAAGCAGTAAGGGAAAAAGGTCAAGTAACATATAAAGGGAGACCTATCAGAATCACACCAGACTTCTCGCCAGAAACTATGAAGGCCAGAAGATCCTGGACTGATGTCATACAGACCCTAAGAGAACACAAATGCCAGCCCAGGTTACTGTATCCAGCAAAACTCTCAATTAACATTGATGGAGAAACCAAGATATTCCATGACAAAACCAAATTTACACAATATCTTTCTACAAATCCAGCACTACAAAGGATAATAAATGGTAAAGCCCAACATAAGGAGGCAAGCTATACCCTAGAAGAAGCAAGAAACTAATCGTCTTGGCAACAAAACAAAGAGAATGAAAGCACACAAACATAACCTCACATCCAAATATGAATATAAAGGGAAACAATAATCACTATTCCTTAATATCTCTCAATATCAATGGCCTCAACTCCCCAATAAAAAGACATAGATTAACAAACTGGATACGCAACGAGGACCCTGCATTCTGCTGCCTACAGGAAACACACCTCAGAGACAAAGACAGACACTACCTCAGAGTGAAAGGCTGGAAAACAACTTTCCAAGCAAATGGTCAGAAGAAGCAAGCTGGAGTAGCCATTCTAATATCAAATAAAATCAATTTCCAACTAAAAGTCATCAAAAAAGATAAGGAAGGACACTTCATATTCATCAAAGGAAAAATCCACCAAGATGAACTCTCAATCCTAAATATCTATGCCCCAAATACAAGGGCACCTACATACGTAAAAGAAACCTTACTAAAGCTCAAAACACACATTGCACCTCACACAATAATAGTGGGAGATTTCAACACCCCACTCTCATCAATGGACAGATCATGGAAACAGAAATTAAACAGTGATGTCGACAGACTAAGAGAAGTCATGAGCCAAATGGACTTAACGGATATTTATAGAACATTCTATCCTAAAGCAAAAGGATATACCTTCTTCTCAGCTCCTCATGGTACTTTCTCCAAAATTGACCATATAATTGGTCAAAAAACGGGCCTCAACAGGTACAGAAAGATAGAAATAATCCCATGCGTGCTATCGGACCACCACGGCCTAAAACTGGTCTTCAATAACAATAAGGGAAGAATGCCCACATATACGTGGAAATTGAACAATGCTCTACTCAATGATAACCTGGTCAAGGAAGAAATAAAGAAAGAAATTAAAAACTTTTTAGAATTTAATGAAAATGAAGATACAACATACTCAAACTTATGGGACACAATGAAAGCTGTGCTAAGAGGAAAACTCATAGCGCTGAGTGCCTGCAGAAAGAAACAGGAAAGAGCATATGTCAGCAGCTTGACAGCACACCTAAAAGCTCTAGAACAAAAAGAAGCAAATACACCCAGGAGGAGTAGAAGGCAGGAAATAATCAAACTCAGAGCTGAAATCAACCAAGTAGAAACAAAAAGGACCATAGAAAGAATCAACAGGACCAAAAGTTGGTTCTTTGAGAAAATCAACAAGATAGATAAACCCTTAGCCAGACTAACGAGAGGACACAGAGAGTGCGTCCAAATTAACAAAATCAGAAATGAAAAGGGAGACATAACTACAGATTCAGAGGAAATTCAAAAAATCATCAGATCTTACTATAAAAACCTATATTCAACAAAATTTGAAAATCTTCAGGAAATGGACAATTTCCTAGACAGATACCAGGTATCAAAGTTAAATCAGGAACAGATAAACCAGTTAAACAACCCCATAACTCCTAAGGAAATAGAAGCAGTCATTAAAGGTCTCCCAACCAAAAAGAGCCCAGGTCCAGATGGGTTTAGTGCAGAATTCTATCAAACCTTCATAGAAGACCTCATACCAATATTATCCAAACTATTCCACAAAATTGAAACAGATGGAGCCCTACCGAATTCCTTCTACGAATCTACAATTACTCTTATACCTAAACCACACAAAGACACAACAAAGAAAGAGAACTTCAGACCAATTTCCCTTATGAATATCGACGCAAAAATACTCAATAAAATTCTGGCAAAGTGAATTCAAGAGCACATCAAAACAATCATCCACCATGATCAAGTAGGCTTCATCCCAGGCATGCAGGGATGGTTTAATATACGGAAAACCATCAACGTGATCCATTATATAAACAAACTGAAAGAACAGAACCACATGATCATTTCATTAGATGCTGAGAAAGCATTTGACAAAATTCAACACCCCTTCATGATAAAAGTCCTGGAAAGAATAGGAATTCAAGGCCCATACCTAAACATAGTAAAAGCCATATACAGCAAACCAGTTGCTAACATTAAACTAAATGGAGAGAAACTTGAAGCAATCCCACTAAAATCAGGGACTAGACAAGGCTGCCCACTCTCTCCCTACTTATTCAATATAGTTCTTGAAGTTCTAGCCAGAGCAATCAGACAACAAAAGGAGATCAAAGGGATACAGATCGGAAAAGAAGAGGTCAAAATATCACTATTTGCAGATGATATGATAGTATATTTAAGTGATCCCAAAAGTTCCACCAGAGAACTACTAAAGCTGATAAACAACTTCAGCAAAGTGGCTGGGTATAAAATTAACTCAAATAAATCAGTTGCCTTCCTCTATACAAAAGAGAAACAAGCCGAGAAAGAAATTAGGGAAACGACACCCTTCATAATAGACCCAAATAATATAAAGTACCTCGGTGTGACTTTAACCAAGCAAGTAAAAGATCTGTACAATAAGAACTTCAAGACACTGAAGAAAGAAATTGAAGAAGACCTCAGAAGATGGAAAGATCTCCCATGCTCATGGATTGGCAGGATTAATATAGTAAAAATGGCCATTTTACCAAAAGCAATCTACAGATTCAATGCAATCCCCATCAAAATACCAATCCAATTCTTCAAAGAGTTAGACAGAACAATTTGCAAATTCATCTGGAATAACAAAAAACCCAGGATAGCTAAAGCTATCCTCAACAATAAAAGGACTTCAGGGGGAATCACTATCCCTGAACTCAAGCAGTATTACAGAGCAATAGTGATAAAAACTGCATGGTATTGGTACAGAGACAGACAGATAGACCAATGGAATAGAATTGAAGACCCAGAAATGAACCCACACACCTATGGTCACTTGATTTTTGACAAAGGAGCCAAAACCATCCAATGGAAAAAAGATAGCATTTTCAGCAAATGGTGCTGGTTCAACTGGAGGGCAACATGTAGAAGAATGCAGATCGATCCATGCTTATCACCCTGTACAAAGCTTAAGTCGAAGTGGATCAAGGACCTCCACATCAAACCAGACACACTCAAACTAATAGAAGAAAAACTAGGGAAGCATCTGGAACACATGGGCACTGGAAAAAATTTCCTGAACAAAACACCAATGGCTTATGCTCTAAGATCAAGAATTGACAAATGGGATCTCATAAAACTGCAAAGCTTCTGTAAGGCAAAGGACACTGTGGTTAGGACAAAACGGCAACCAACAGATTGGGAAAAGATCTTTACCAACCCTACAACAGATAGAGGCCTTATATCCAAAATATACAAAGAACTCAAGAAGTTAGACCGCAGGGAAACAAATAACCCTATTAAAAAATGGGGTTCAGAGCTAAACAAAGAATTCACAGCTGAGGAATGCCGAATGGCTGAGAAACACCTAAAGAAATGTTCAACATCTTTAGTCATAAGGGAAATGCAAATCAAAACAACCCTGAGATTTCACCTCACACCAGTGCGATTGGCTAAGATCAAAAACTCAGGTGACAGCAGATGCTGGCGAGGTTGTGGAGAAAGAGGAACACTCCTCCATTGTTGGTGGGATTGCAGACTGGTAAAACCATTCTGGAAATCAGTCTGGAGGTTCCTCAGAAAATTGGACATTGAACTGCCTGAGGATCCAGCTATACCTCTCTTGGGCATATACCCAAAAGATGCCTCAACATATAAAAGAGACACGTGCTCCACTATGTTCATCGCAGCCTTATTTATAATAGCCAGAAAATGGAAAGAACCCAGATGCCCTTCAACAGAGGAATGGATACAGAAAATGTGGTACATCTACACAATGGAATACTACTCAGCTATCAAAAACAACGAGTTTATGAAATTCGTAGGCAAATGGTTGGAACTGGAAAATATCATCCTGAGTGAACTAACCCAATCACAGAAAGACATACATGGTATGCACTCATTGATAAGTGGCTATTAGCCCAAATGCTTGAATTACCCTAGATCCCTAGAACAAACGAAACTCAAGACGGATGATCAAAATGTGAATGCTTCACTCCTTCTTTAAATGAGGAAAAAGAATACCCTTGGCAGGGAAGGGAGAGGCAAAGATTAAAACAGAGACTGAAGGAACACCCATTCAGAGCCTGTCCCACATTTGGCCCATACATATACAGCCACCCAATTGGACTAGATGGATGAAGCAAAGAAGTGCAGACCGACAGGAGCCGGATGTAGATCGCTCCTGAGAGACACAGCCAGAATACAGCAAATACAGAGGCGAATGCCAGCAGCAAACCACTGAACTGAGAATAGGTCCCCTATTGAAGGAATCAGAGAAAGAACTGGAAGAGCTTGAAGGGGCTCGAGACCCCAAAAGTACAACAATGCCAAGCAACCAGAGCTTCCAGGAACTAAGCCACTACCTAAAGACTATACATGGACTGACCCTGGACTCTGACCCCATAGGTAGCAATGAATATCCTAGTAAGAGCACCAGTGGAAGGGGAAGCCCTGGGTCCTGCTAAGACTGAACCCCCAGTGAACTAGTCTATGGGGGGAGGGCGGCAATGGTGGGAGGGTTGGGAGGGGAACACCCATAAGGAAGGGGAGGGGGGAGGGGGATGTTTGCCCGGAAACCGGGAAAGGGAATAACACTCGAAATGTATATAAGAAATACTCAAGTTAATAAAAAAAAAAAAAAAAAGAAAGGTGTGGCTAACTCAGTGTGCAGGTTTCTGCTTCCCCATCTACACAGCTGCATATGCTGCTCTGATTCAACATTTTCCACACAGAGTGGACTTGCTCAGTATTTGTATCTTCTGTAGGGAAATATATTTTATAAATTATACTTTACAATTATTTAGCGTACTCCATTAATTATACTTCCTGTAACATCATGGTCTCACTGGGTGACAGGTCCTTTTCAAGACATCTTATTATTTAAGGATGAGGGCATTAAATCATAAAGGAGGGTCTATAAGTCATCTAGGCTGGGATAGGATAGTTATTGATGCATTGATTCCTAAGTTTTAAATTATTTCTTATTAATTAGTTTCTCTGCATCAAGTTGATGCCCTAACTGAAACACAGTCTCATGTTAGCACCAGGCAGAACTGCTGCACAGGGGAGCATCTCAGTTTGATTCTCTTGTGGAGTGATGTAACTTACGATTGTTGTGTTGTTTATTAAGGTATCTCATAGGTGGTGGAGGTAGAGGTGGGGGGGGGTGTGTCTTTGCACACACATGTATAATTGTAATTTGCTTTACAAAGGAGCACCAGAAAAAGTAAAGCATCTCATTTCATATAAGCATAAAAATCTAGAGAGTTTATCAAGCTATTGAAATTCTTGTTGTGAATCAAAAGTCTTTGCTGATTTCATTTAAAGACATCTGTATCTGACAATATCTTTGGATTAATGTTGAACTATGAAGTGGACAGTAGTTTGTTTTGGAATTATGGGAGTTTATTTCAATAATGTGGGAGTTGTGTCCTTTGGCAGTTTAACCCAGATAATCCCTTGACAATTTGATTGGTTGGCAATGGGGTGAAAAATGTTGTAAAATTCTTTTAAAACCTTATGTTGATGACACAATTGCCCTGCACCCAGACTTCTTTATTCAGCACGTATTCTTGTTTAAAAATTTAAAATGTAGAAAAACACAGATTATGTAGATACATAGAGACACATAGTTCTTATCCAATGAAGATCTAAGTGTTCTTAATATGTTTTATTAGAAAAGGTATTAATTTGATGTGAATACTCAGAATGGCTTTAAAAGTATAAGATAGCTATACATACATATACATACATAAATACACAGTCATACATGCATATATGTATATATAGACATTTATATTATTTTTCATAAGAAAACTTGGTTAGAAAATATTGTGGAGAGGCATAGTTTATACATCTACTCACAGATCTACTGTTTTCTTTTACATTATACCTCCTATTTAAATCAATAAACAAATTGCAAGTCTACTTAGACTTGGTCTTGCTTCTCAGAAGGAGATGTGCTGCGGTGTCTGCTATGTTGTGTTGTGTTGGTAAAGTATTCTCTCTTATACAGAAGGGGTGCGGAGGGCCAGGTATATGGTGTGTGTCTGTTTTTCTGTGCGTGCTGCAGACAAATTGGTAAATGACTCTTCAAGTCAACAGATTAAAACGAATAGAAACTCAATTTTTTAATCCTCTGTTGACAGGTTGGAGTTCAAGGTACTCGTTACGTGTGACGAGGAAGTGAAGCCCATTCCATGCCTTGCTGAGAAAGGTAAGGCTGTGGTAATTATTAAAGAGTTCGGGACACTTGATAGGTGGCATTATTACCCTTTGACATTGACTTTATGGTCTTCTGAAATCAAGAGAACGATATAATTTACACAATGACTGGAATGTGTGATTGTCCCTCTAATTATCACCAAAAGTACACAAGATAAGCGAGACTGGCATAAATCAGCACGACACAGTGGAGGTGGACTTGTCCTGTAAGGAGCAAGAAGCTCTTTTCTTCCCCTTGCAATGTTGGCTGACACACTTAGCCTGCACCTCAAACATTTACACTCTCAGTGATAACCTTTCCTTCTATTGACGACTTCCCTACGTTAACATTTTTTTTCAGGTTAGTACAAACTAGGTTACACAATTCTTCTTTCAAGCAAACTTATTCCATCGCCCTTTTAGGGTTAATGGTTCCAGTGGCCTTATTGACTTTACAAGGATACTCAGAAAATGGACTTCACAAATTTTGTTGGACTGACTTTGCTGGTTTTGTTTTTACTCCTGGTATGCCTTCTAAACATTTGCACTTAGATTCAGATACGTCCTCATGGTGTGAGTTTCCCGCCACGTGGTTCTCAGTTTATCTTTTACAGCTTTGAGCCTGTTACCACTTTGCATGACGTCCTTATGGAACTAAAACGACCAGCTTTTTGGCTGTCAGTCCTATATTTTTATATTTCCTTAAAAGCATAGAACTTCCACATTATATCTTCAGGTCTAGTCCAAGTTTCCTTGTAATTTCTTCTGGATTTTAAAAGCCCTGGTTAATATCTTGGTGGTAATTACAGTTAATAGTTGCATAATTTGTTTCTGGGTCTATCATGCCACTCACTATTCCTAACACTCTAGGGAGTGGTTGCTGCTCCTAGCTTCTTTTGCAGATGTAGAGCCCGTGGTCCAGGGAAGTTAGGAGATTCGGCTAAAGTATAAGGAAGTAAGAGCTGGCATGTGAACTGTGTGAGCCATTCCTATGCCATTTGCCAGTGTCCCACACTTCTGCAGAGTAGCGCATTTAAAAGGTTCCTTAAATATAAAAGTTCTCAATGGAAAGCACTATGGAAAACACTGGGTGCATGCAAATCGTCTTAAAAGTAAATGAATAATACTGATTCCCTCTCTGTTACTCAGTGATTATGTCCATCTGATGATGGGTCAGACGATCTGGAATCAAATTTTTCCATTATTACAGACTTAGGTCAACCTTTTGGATTGCCCAGCCATACCTAGCTGTAAGTATATTTCAAAGCCTTTGCACACATGGGCAAGTCTGTATTAAATGGCGAAAAGGTCGTTTTAAATATAAAGTGTGATGGTGTTGTAGCTACTCTTGCTGTCAGGATGGTCCCAGTTAGAGTCTCTATTGCTGATCAAACATCATGACTAAAATCAACGTGAAGGGGAGGAAAGTCTAGTTTGTGGTACCTTACTCAGAGAATTCAGGGTGGACACTAAGGCAAGGACAAATGCAGTCAGTGGTCCTGGACGAATGCCAGTGACTGGTTTGCTCTTATTCTGTGTTTAGTTTGCTTTCCTCACACACTTTGGCCCACCAGCCTAGGGGTGGCCCCAGCCACCATGGGTTGGACTCTCTTACCTCAATCACCAATTAAGAAAAAGGTAGCATAGGCTCGCCCACAGGTTCAGCTGATGGAGCATTTTCTCAATTGACGTTCCCTCTTCCCAAATGAGTCTAGCCTATGTCAAGGTGATGAAAAGTTGCCAGCACACAAGTTCAACTTATTGTTCTAAGTGTAATAGACTGCAGATTTACTGCTTATGGTCTTCATCCCGTGCCTGAGAGACATGAATGTAACTGGAAGACAATTATCTTGCTAGATGATGTCACAAAACAATAAATATAATTGTGTCAGTGTACTTGGACTTTTAGAGAAACATGTAAGTTCTGTTTACATATATGTACATTTCTTGTTTGCGCAGACCGAATTTTCCCAGCAGGAAATATACTTCTAAATTTAATTGTACATCATATTCCTTTCATTTATTCAAGAGCTATCAGAATATCAGAATATGTTCAAACTCATCTCTGGTGTGTAAACTCAAGGCCTAACAATTTGCCTCTGAAACAAAGAATTAAAATAACTGTAGCAAACCTAGAGACAGCAGAATCTCCCTCTAGTGATTCAAGGACTTTTGACTGGGAAGAACCACATGAAAATTTGGTAATGAGAACAGAAGGGAGCAGTGTCCCAGGTCTAGGAAAATTTTTGACTCTTACTTCAGGAGTGAAATGTGACTATGGTTGATACCTTGAATTCTGGCTTCAGGAGAGTTCAACTCTAAAGGCAATATCTGTAAAACAGGCTGATATATGATGTGGTTTAAGTAAGTGGGAAGAAAATAGATGTCTTACTCTAAAGGATAAGTCAGCAGCTTAAGCCTGGCTGTTCATCTGAGTGAAATTGTGAGGCTTTGAAAAGTATATTTCCTTCTCTAGACTGTGGCTAGGCTCCAAGTTCCATTGCCAAGAAGCCGTGTAGTGGATTTAATGGATGTTCAAGTTTGGATACCAGTCTGAAAACAGGCCCCTGCCTCGCTGTCTTCCACTATATTCTCCACAAGGACGATTTGGAGAAATAATATTTTTTCCATGAGTTAGATTTCAAAATGGCTTTGTCTCCTTTTTCCATAAAGGAAGATATTTTAAATAGCATGTGTATGGAAACATGGTAGTATTCTGTATCTCCTTTTAACTTTAGGATGTACTAACTGTTCTTTCATCAAATATATTTTAGGTTTCCATATGGAATCAGATATATGCCTGCCTTGTCCTTAAACAAAAAAAGTTACCTTCTTCATCAGAGAATTGGCAATAGGAGTGAAGACAGTGTGAATACTTAGCTGGCAAATTGCCCTGCTGGTCCTTTCCATGCTTGTCACTATTGTTGCTTTTATCTGCCCTCTTGTCAGGTGCTGTACTAAACACTCAACATACTGTTTTGTCAATCTTCTTGAAAGCTCTACAGGGGAGCTATGTCATAGTCCTGATTTTATAGATTAGGGAACTGAGAATGTTGTCAGGATTTTGTATACCTGGTCCAGGACACTCGGCCTAGAATAGGTACGGTAGAGGTGGGAGCTTGTTTTGTACTGCAGACTCAGGACATTTTAAAAAGCTACATTGTTGTCTTAGCTATGCCTATCAACTTGATACAGCTTGAAGTCATTTGAGGGAGATTAATTGGGGAATTGTCCACATCTGATTACCCTTTGGCCATGTCTATGAGGAATTGTCTTGATTAACGATTGGAGCTGGAGGACCTAGCCCACTGTGGGCGGTTCCAACCCTACACAATGGCCCTAGGCTATATACAATGCTATGTGATCAGAGAGCCAGAGTCAGTAAGCAGCGCTCCTTTAAGCTCCTATAAGCTAAAATGAATATTTACCTCCCTAGTAGTAGTTTTGAGTCATCATTTGTATCAGGACAACAGAAAACCAAGGTAGCACAACTATGTATAAACTTTCACATGAGATTCGTTAGATCTCCTCTATGGGCTTGAGACAAAGGTAAAAATAATTGGTTTTCTAAAGAACATTCACTAGATATCATGGTGATAAGTATTACATTAGGATTGCCAATATTATTTTCTGTGCATTTTTGGTGGCCAGTGCAAACGCATAGTATACTTTCAGAGAAACTTACAGCTAAGATCAGAACTTTCTCTGGGTAGACTTATGAATAGAGTGGGGCTGCCCCTCCATGGTCTGTGGGTAATCTTGTAGTTTAGGATGTCCTCAATGTGCAGTGTGCTGCTGTTTTCTTACTCTTCCCTTTTTTTGTGAAATACTACAGAGTCACTGAAAGATCTGTGGGTGAGGGTAGGTCCTTGGCCTGACTTCAAACCACAGCTCCTTGTTTTAAAAAGTGATTATGCATCGAAGGCAGCTTTTTTTTTTGGGAGAGGGAAGCTGTAGGCTGTGAGATCTTATGCCATATTTGTGTGTGTGTGTGTGTGTGTGTGTGTGTGTGTGTGTGAATTTTCTTTCTGGACTCTGACTTTGTCTGCATCCCCAGGGAGTGTATTAAAACATGATGCAGCAGTGTTTTGCACCCACCACACCGATGCTCCAGGTGATTTCATCTCTTAGTTTCTGTCTCTGCTGTCAATCATTGCTTCTTCTATAACTCATTACCCAAGGACCTCTTACTCATTGGCATAATTCTCATTTATCTGTTGCTTACATTGTTCCCCTTTTCGCAAAGAATTTAAGATCACCCATGCAAAATTACTAATGAGTAACTTAAAAATTTACTAATGCATTTATTTTTATCCAACGGTAATATATCTCAATAACGCATGTATTAATGAATATATTATTTAATATATGTTGTTATGAGATGTAATATAATTATATAGTCACATTGTGGGTAGACATTTCTTATATTGAAGGTGATCTTTTTATATTTCATAACCATATTATGTAGCTGGAAAATTAGATGGAAGGTAGATGTAAAGTCTTTGGTTAGGCGTCATCAATATACATAAAATACAGAAAAATGTAAAGTGCAGAATATAGGATATATGTTTACATTGATTTTTTTCTGTATAAAATATTTTGTCTCATTGTCATGATTATAACAAAGTTTTGATTGCCTCTCAAATTTAGTGGTTGGAAACTTAAATTTGCAAACTTTTAATTCATCACACTGCTGGAATGCGGAGGTTAGGGGAAGATAATAGGAATTAGCTGGAGTTGTTTTAAAGTAGAGACTAATTTCACTCACGTTGTAGCCTAAGGAATACATATCTGTGCTCACTGTTGTATGGCTAAAGACAATGTAAACACATTGGATGCATTTGCAATGAAGACCTTGCTAGACTAAGTTACCCTTGGGCAGAGCCCAAGGCTAACTACTAAGTGTTTTTAGCTTGGTTAAGACGTTGACTCCAAGCTATTTAGTTGTAGCATCTCCTTCAGTTGGAGAAATTGTACCTCATCTTACTTGGGTGTTACAGAATTTTCAAGACAATGACTGCAATGGCTACAATACTGCAAATGTAAGTTTCATACATGGGTATTAGCCCATTGATAAAACTTTCTGGCCTTTGATCTCAACTTTTTGCAGTGGTCCTCGTGTCTCTATTAGGGTGCTGAATGCACGTTGCATTTGTGATTTACTTTGAGCCAGTAGGCTGGTGGAAGTGATGGTGTGCCTGTTTCTAGGCCCACAAAGAGTCCACTGCTTCTGTTTCCTTCTGAAATGCTGTCACTGCCATGAGAGAACAAGGCCAGGGTAGCCTGAACGTCCAGGTGGAGCAGTCATGTCCATCCATTTGAGGTCAGCTTTAACAGAGGAGCCACCAGACAGCAGACCAACCGTCATCTAAGAGGACCTGGTACAGGTGAGCAGAGTCAGCAGCCTGTACCTCACTGAGCATGCTTGAGTGGCCCCAGCTGGGAACTGAGATGACATCTAGCTGTTGTGGCTTTTTCCATTTGGTCTCTAAGCGAACTCAATAGAACCATCAAATTGAAGATAATATTTTATTTTGAAAGTCATAATTATTGATGTTCCAAAGCATTGAACTAGTTCTTCATTGCCAACAACTCCTAAGTACTAGTTGTTGGGGATTGGAGAAGTTGAATACACTTCTAGTCTGAATTGCTTTAAGGATCATAGTGAGGGAAGGTGGTGTATGTTTGTTTTTAAATAGAGATAACATTTATAACTTGGGAAAGAGCCTGACTGTTTCATAGCATTTGGAGGAATTGTTTTCTCTTTCCCCTCTCTCCTCCCTCCCTCCCTCCCTCCCTCCCTCCCTCCCTCCCTCTCTCTCTCTCTCTCTCTCTCTCTCTATATATATATATATATATATATATATATATATATATATATATATATATATATATTTTAGAGTTTAGATTTCTGACCTTATGTAGAATGAGTTGTAAAAATGTTTCCTGGGATTGAAAGCATATAAAGTAAAAGGTCAAATTAATACTAAGTATAATTTTAAATGTATTACTGAGCTGAAAAGATACCAAGGGAAATGCTTAGAGGCCAAATGTAAAAAAATGAGTAGTCCAGGAAGAAAAGTCAGAGAAATTTGTACTGAGTGAGCTTTTGTGACACAACTCTGGAAATGCTCTCAGGCTGAAAGGTTATAAGGAAACAATGATTCTTCCCCGACAGAGGAACCTAAGTAAAGGTTAGGAAAAAGAGCACCAATCAAGGCACTGTAAATGGCTGTAATTATACCTAGGATTGCGATAGACATTAACGTTGTGGGCATTCATTTCAAAGACAAAGATTGCTACACTGAATAAAGAAAAGTCACTGTTATAGGATGCTCACAAGTTCAGTGCCCAAAATGTACATCCTCAAGTGGTTAAAAGAAAAAAGAAAAAACAATTACTGACCTGTCTGTCAAAGGTGAAAAAAACATTTCTATAGAATTGAAAAAAAGGTCACTACAACTGGGAGAGATATTTAAATATTCTAAGGTATACAAAAATTTCTATGTTTTATGTGCTTCAAAGCCTAGTTTAAAATTTTTAAAATAAAGTTAAAATTAATTGAATTAGAAAGTAAAAGTTAACAAATGAAGCTTACAGGACATTTGAACAGGGTTGTCTTTTTCATTGATTCACCAGTGTCAGTCAGCTGAGGATTTGAACCACAGCTGGTGGAGGTAACAACTTGGCGCCATATTGTACAATTCCATTGTTGAGCACCCAAAGTCTTGAATATCATTTTCAAAAATTAAGTGCGTACTTTCCACATAGATAATGCTTGTTGCCGCATTTGTACCGAAAATGGTATAATAGAAAATCACATTGAATAAAATTTAGTATAAAACCTCTCTTACCATCATGAGAGAACCAGAATACCATTATTACAATACTCTTGATCCCTTTATGCCCTCCCATCCTGACAAGAGTGTTATAGCTGAAGAACACAGACAGGAGAAAGGGTGGGGAGGAGAGACAGGCAAGAACATAAGGAAGCAATGTAGCAATCCCAGCACAGGTTATGGGTGCCAAACTCAGAAAACCCTGGGAAGGAAACTGGGGAGACAGAGATCAGACTAGGAGGAAAGATTCCAAGGTGTGGTTAAACCAGATCAACAGTTTTCTCTACTAGCCTTCAAGATGACTTCCCATGAGGGGACACAGAGAGAGAGAAGGAAGGCAAAGAGAATTCCTGGCACTTGCATGGTGTTAATCCAGAATGTTCTCTAACAGCCCATGAGTTAAAGTCTTCCTGCCCAGATTGGGGGTATGTGGAGAAGCAGGGCCTAGTGGGAGGTCTTAGGTCTTGGGTACTGTCCTAAAAAGGGAACTGTGGGACCCTACCCTCTCCTTCTCTCTACTTTCTGCTTTTTGAGTGCCAGGAGGTGTGGAATGCTTGTTCTCTACATAGTTTACAAATGAATTTCCCCATCCAAAAGCAATCGAGTCTCCAGGTCACAGGGGGAAAACCTCTCAACTGTAAACCCCAGACTTTCCCCTCTGCTAAGTGAATTAGCTAAGATATTTGGGAGAGTATCAGAGACCTGACTGACAGATGGCGAAGGAGAAAAGGGTGGAGCTAATTTTAAGATTCTGTAAAACTAAGGGCAGCCACAAGTTTTCTTGCAGCTAAGCAGTAGACCTGAACGCCCACTACCCTTTTGACATTCCCTAGATGGACAGAAATGTGGGCCTTTAAACTATACATTTGGTTGAACTTCCAACATCACAAACTGAACAGCAAGTGTAGCACCTCATAGAGCTAGTCATTATAATATAGTTGTGATGTTTTATACAAATTAATGAAAATAATATCCTACCTTGAAAAGCAGTCAGAAAGTAGGAAAAAAAAACAGTGTTTACACTCTAAACAAAATTAAATATACTCAAACACTTAAGGATGGGAAAAGCCCTCTTTAATCAGAAACTTAATATTTAAATGAGGATTCAGAGGGGAAAAATGGAAAGGGTGAAAAAAAATCATATCCAGACCTCAGTAAATTAATGAAAGAAAAATATGAAATCATTTTGTCAATGAAGATTTATGGTGGACACAGGAGGAATAGATTCAAACTAAGCGGCATCAAGGAAACAGGGACCTGTGCACATCACAAATTACAGACAGATAATAAGTCACAAACTAAAAAGAGGGATGAATGACTAATATTTGTGTTGTTTGACTCTGAAGAAAGAAAAACAATTATAGAGGTAGTATTTGAAACTGCAACCCCCACATACACCCTAGAAGCAGAAAAATAAACCCCACATTTTGCATGAAAAATTAGTCTGCTGCTATCAACTTACGTATTTAGCCCATTTTAACAATCCTCAAGGACAATCTAGTTTATGATCAAGCCATCTTTGAAGGCAAAACAGAGAATAGGATCCTATTTACCTATCTGTGAGGCAAGGCAGCTACAGAACAAATCTGGGCCCATCATTCTCTGGGAAAAGCAGGATGCAGTATTCAAGCCAAACGCCCAGTTTAAGGCCTGAGAAAGCAGCGTTTAGCAGGCAAGAGTCTGGTGCATGTTGGGGCTGTTTTTGAGGAGTCCACCCAATTGTGAGCTAAATTCACCTGATGGCTGGAGAAACTTCATTCAGTTAAGGGACTGAGGGAGAGTATTTAAAAAAATAAATGAATATGCCATGATTCAAAGGTAGAATGAAATATCCCACCTAAAAAAGTCAGACGAGAGGCAAGAGGAAAGTAAGGGAAACTATTGTACAGTGAACAGACACAAACGAGGCCACCGCACTCCATGGCTGTTCAGGACAAGAGCAAGAGCTCTTGCTCTTCTAAGCCTTTCTGTGTGCCAGATACTGTTTGCCCTATGTTCTCGCTGTTACTAATCGTGTTACAGAGAGGAGATGGGAGCTCAGAGATGTGGCATAGCAAGAGCCTGAAGCTGGCAAGAGGTGGGAGGGGAGAGGAGGAAGGCGATCTGTAAATATTTGCTTGTACCCATAAATCATGGAGCCCAGTGACCAAAATGTCCTAGGATTGTCCTGACTCCAAATATTTTCTTGTAAGTCTATTTACATGGGACTAAATTATCTTACTGGATTTTTATCTTGACAGGCAATAATGGTCTGCCCTATTAAAAGGAAACCGTATTCCGAGAGAACAATTGCTTCTTAAACCGAAAATACAGGATGTTTTGTTAGTATTAAAGCCTTTAAAACGTTGTACCTGTACAACCTGAAATAGGAGTAGTTTTCATATATTTTTTTTCATTTGCTTGAGAGCCTGAGCACACGTGACCATGTCTGCAAACAGGGATGCAGCAGTGTGCGTGTGGAAGCCAGGGGATAATTGTGTAGAGTTAGTTCTCTCCTTCCTCCTTTCTGACTTTTGGGGATCAAAGTTAGGTGTTGGGTCCTTACTGTGTCTTCACTCACTGAACTGTACTCTTGCCCCTAAACCTCTTTAGATTTTTTTTTTTTTTACTTTTTTCCTCTTTTTTTTTTTTTTTTCAGAGGGGAATAGCTCTTCAGAATTTAGCTTTTAGGAGGCCTTTTCTTTCCTTTTCTAATTACATATAGATCTTTGGAGAAGTTGTATAATATTAATCTTTCAGGTATGCCAGTACCGGAAGTCTCCTGAATGGGAGCTTCTGAAGGAAAAAGCCTAAGGCATCTTCACTGGATATAGCACAGTTGAAAATGTACTATGCAAAAGAAACTTAGTAGGATTTTAATAAATATATGTTCCTCATCCCTCTTAAATTTAACTTAATTTACTTGCCATTAAAAATATCCTCTATCTAGGTCAGTATATCATAATCTAAGATCTCCAAAGTTAATGATCTTGTACTTTCTCAAAGTGTCTCCCAGATAAAGAAGTAGCCAAATAAAGGGAGATTGAAACTGAGTTTTGGGCAACATAAAGCCACTCCCCTTACCCCCCAACAGGGCTATTGTTCTGATTATTTTCACTAACCATGATCACTGAAACAAAGAGAAGGTTGGATTCTTTGCTGTGGCATGAAAAGAGGAAGCGCTCATTAATTCTGTGCCGAGATGGTTTCCCACACAGTCACCATAATGCACCACAGCCTTCGTGTTCCAAAGCTGGAAACCTGAGAAGGAGCCATAGTCCTCCTGCCAGCAACAGATGGTTACTGTTTAAATGAGGGTAAACGCTGCTGCCTCTCATCTGTGAAGTGACTTTAGGTTGTGGGTGGGGGTGAGGGAATGGTGTCTGGAGGTTAGAGCCAGAGAATGAACTAGTAGCAAGATGAAGCCTAGCGGGAGAAGTAAGCCAAGGGTCTTGTTTTGTTTGTTCTTGTGCGCTCCTTAATCACACCCACTCACAGCCAGGTTGTATTTTTCTGTCTCCTTCTCCACCTCACGGGGAGCAGGGAGGGACGAATGGAGGAGGGCGAGGCAAACTGTTGAAATGTGTTGTGTATTGGCATCTAGCAAGTGCATTTTGCTGTGGGATACGTTCGTGGCTTGTTTTCTGCTTGCTTGAATAGAGCCTTTCCAAGTTTGCCAAGCCTACAGTTAATGCGGTCAAGGGATTTATTATGAAATGTACTAAGTCTTGGCACAGAGCTAATGGCATATAACAAGAAGTGTGTTAGAGGCCTGGGCCCGAGAAGGGACACATGCAGGAAGCATTCTCTTTCTGATGCTGATGAAAGAGGTTTTGTGTGGTGGAATGTCTGCCTGTCTGCACTTATTGCTAATGAGGTAGCCCCTACCTCAAAGTGCACTTCTGAGTTACTTGTTAAAATAATTGTGGTGGTTTTTTTTCTCTTTCTCCTTTGTATTTTTTTTTTTTTGTCAGTGACTGGCAGTTGAAGAATGAATATATGTCAACTACTTCTAATCCTCTAACTCTATCATAAATACATTTATGGTACACACACACACACACACACACACACACACACACACACACGGCCAAATTATCATCTTGACTGATTCTTATAGCAAGGTAAAGGCAAGAATTGGAGAAGTTGTATTATTTGTCTGGGGTTGCTATAGTAAAATATATGATGTTGTGTTTATGAAAGGGTAAGGAGAGGGGGAATATGTTCTGTGGAGCTGTGGAGGTGTGCGGGAAGGGGATACCTCAGCAGGTCCATGCTGAGGCATCCCTTCCCCCTGAGGGATCAGCTACAGGACAGAATAGTATAGATTAAGGTTTATTCAGGGCATGGAGAGGGGAGTTAAGAGGGTAGTAGGTCAGAGAAAGAGAGAGTGTGTATAGAAGGAGAGGAGTAGAGGAGTAGAGTAGAGGTTGGCTATGAGCACATGGAGATAAGGGGGAGGGGATTGGGGAGAGAGGGGACAAAAGGGGATGAGGGTAAGAGCAAGAGAGCAAGAGCAAGAGAGTAGTGAGAGAATAAAAAATATTTTCTCACAGTCTGGGAGCTGGAAGGCGAAGATCAGGATGGGTTGTGGTGAGGGCTACCTTTGCGTAGTTTGTAGATGGTCACCCTATCCCTGCAGACTCACATAGTAGAGAGAGATAGAGGATGGTCTGTAGAGGTTGCTCTCAGAAGGACAGGAATTCTGTCCTGACCACTGCCACCCCCTCCCGGCCCTGCCCGCTTTCAGGATCTCACCTAAATAAAGCACTTGTAAATGGTTCCTTCTGCAAGGGCCTTTCCCTAATGTGAAGGACTCTAGTTCCTGTTAGAGCAGAGGTACTCACAGGAGCACGTTGTATCTTCTTAAACCCGTGCATGCTCCCAAACCTTTTTATTCATTTCACAACTAATCTGGTTGAATAGTTGATGGTTTTCCTGTACTAGTATTTTCTTGTCTGAGTTTTCCTGTTGGGATATTCAATATATACATTGTTGTTTGAAGGTGCTTAGTGCTCAGTCTATTCATCAACCAGGTACTGAATGTTTGGTACCTAGAATGCTTTCGGTACTTTTCAAGTCAACACACAACTTACAGTCTTTCTCTCCAGTGCGTAGAATAAAACAGAAGGGCGTGGTTTAATGCAACAGCTACATGCTTGTTTGGAGTTCAATTTCTGCTGATAGCATGCTTGGACTCTGGTAATAATAGCTCGTTAACAAGGTCCATTAAGGACATGGATGCAAAGTTTCAATGATGTCGTCTCAGTTCAGTAATTTTCCCGGGTACAGAAAGCTAAATTGTCTGTGTACTTAAATAGTAACAGGGATAGGAGGATTATTAAAGTGACCTCCATCATTTGGTTAACACGAGTATTTCTGCTACTCGTGGTTTTGTAGTAGCAATAATCCTGCACTTAAGACCGAACAGTAGTGGCCACAAATTTCAGCCCTGGCGCAGCACAAAGGAAATGTTGGGATGAAAGTATGCAGTGTTTGAGGGGAGCAGAAGGCAACATTAAAGAACAGAGTGGCTAGGAGGTCATTCCTGGTCCTCCACACCATTCCAGCAGATTCATTAACATACCAGGCTCCCCACATCTGGTGGCACCTTCACCAGAAGTCAGGCATTGGCACTGAGCAGGGTGCCCAGAAACCTGATGCTTTTCAGAAGAAGCTCGCCCCTTCATTCTGTTTTTATTTACTCCAGCTCTCCAGCGTTGGGGGCACTGTGACACACACCATGAAAGAGAGAAAGGTGGGAGGGGGAAGGGAGGGAGAAGGAGGGAGGGAGGAAGGGGCAGGAGGTAGGGATGGTAATTCCTATAGTCAATACTTAAATTTTGATTTACTCAATATTAAAATGAGCCCTCCCCTACTTCTCTTGCTTCTTAGGGATGAAGATACTAACCTGACAGTGACCCTTATTTGAAAAGCCACATAGACGCATAATTGCCCTTACTTACCAAGCATAATAATGAGGTTTCCTTCAGAATGAGGGTTGAAATACAAGGAACACATAAATTTCTAAACAGGCGTAAGAGTTCTCACATCCTTATAGAGCGTCACTGCCAGTGCCCACATAATTGGAATCTGTTCCCACCGCAGCACAACTGAATCTGCGTTTATCAGAGTTTTCCTAATTTCGATACAGGTCAACGTTAGAGAAGCTAAAATGCCAGGCTTGGCTTCTGTTTATAGTTGTATGGTGTGAGGCTCTACCTTCTCTCATGGTATTTATTGAACATAAGGATTTGTCACTTACATACCAGGGACGATCCTGGATGCTGAGTATAAAGGATGAAGAAAGTCACAGTGATGCTTAAGCAAATCCCACAACCCAGTGAAGCAGAGTTTGTATCAGTGGAGAAAGAAGACATTCGCTTTCAACCACTCCATGAAAGGCTCACAGAGGTTTAATCAGTGGCATCGGCCGGAAATAGCTTAGATTATTTTCTCAGTCTCTCCACTTTTGGATAGATAAATTACTAGAGGTAGGGTCACTGAAGGCCCAAAGGATTTGGCAAATTCCTAATAACTTGTGGGTGCTTTGGTTCATGCTGTTGGCTGTGTGCACTTTGTCTTAAGTGTGGAGTTCAGTGTGTGTGGTTTTCCGTTCTGAGCCTTGGTTTCTTCATCTGAAAAGGGGGAAGATTAGTCATGCAAAGTAAGGTGACACGAGCACCGAAGCCGGTGTTTATGATGTCCAAAAAGTTTCATCATTAGTGATTATAAGAACAAATTAATTTTTCTTGATTTGTTATTGCTAACTTAATAAAAGAAAAATATAGCAATGAGATTCATGCTTAGAACAAAACTCTTTCTTTCTGATGAATCCAATACATGAAGGGCTAAGAAAGAAAAAGAAATGTCATCATGTCCAGACTGAATAAATATTTTTCCTTTCTTAAAAGAGGAAAATTTGCAAATGGATCATTCTTTTGGCTCCAGACTTTGCACTGAGTTTACATCAACCCCCAAGACAAGCTCTCTCTGTCCGTAGTAATGGGCCATTTTAGTCCTTAATGAGGCTTCAGTTCAATACCCTTTGAATGGTAAAGCAGGAAACTTGTGAGATCTGGAGTCTTCCACACTGTGTATGGGCTTCCTACCAACAAATCAATGTGCTTGCTACTTGAGAAAACATGGTGTCCTAGTTGTGATGTATTGTTATTTCCTAAATTCAAGAACCACGTTTCAGTATGACGCTAAGAAAGAGGGTTGGGTCTTCTATAAACAGAAATTAAAATTGGATTTCTCTAATCAGAGAAAAAGAAATGTGCTTTATTCGGGCCTCAGGAAATTGGTTCACTTGTTTTATAGCTGGAGTCTCACTTCAGGAAAAATTCCTTGGTGCCTTTCCATTCTTGTAAAATGGTGCTGTGAGAAGCAGCGGCAGAAGGCTCAGGGTACATGGGAGGCACTACAGGAAGCAGCATGGCGGGGAGAGCCCACCACCGTGTAGCCGTCAGAGCTGGGTGACAGAAATGTGCCACTCAAGGCAAACAGTTCACGTTTGTTGTCCTTGGCCATTCCCGAGCCCCTCATGATAATGTAGTTATTGAAACTGAATTTGGAAACAGCAATGTTATTCTCGTATTTCATCTAAAAACTGTGCTGCTGGGTCCCACCTAGAAGGGAATGCAGACGTTCACAAGCAGGGCACTGCTAGTATTTTTAGGAACCCCATAAGAAGGACCATGAAATGAAATCAGGTAACAGCAGAAAACTAAGCCAAAACAACCCAGTCTGCGTTTTCTTTTCCCGATTCTCAGTGGTGAGATGTATGAGGTAAAAAATAACCCTCTCCCCACACTCTCCTCACCAATACTCAGGTGGCGATCTCTCTCTCTCTCTCTCTCTCTCTCTCTCTCTCTCTCTCTCTCTCTCTCTCTCTCTCTCTCTCCCTCCCTCCCTCCCTCCCTCCCTCCCTCTCTCTCTCTGGCATCAGCCTGGTCTCTGTGACCTTGGCAACTCTTCAGGGGTTAGCAGTTTCCCATAGATCAACTGCTGTGGTCTGTGAAACCGTTTTCCAATGCACTGGCACAGAGTAGCTTTTTTGTTTTCCCTTCAATAGTAAGCATTATTTATAACCTGTTCTTCTACTCTGTTTCCCTCAACAAACATCCATTATGGCAGACAATGCTGTGAGGGTTTGGGAGTGAGACATGAGGGAGAGAACCTTAGGTCAGAATTTCGATAGTCTCAGTAGATGTGATCCTGGTTAACTTGAGCACTTGTTTCTTTAAGTGTTGATTCTCCTAAGAGTTTCCTTTCACAATACTTGTTTTACATACTGGCCCTGGTGAAACAATGTAAAAGTCTTCATAGAAACATAAGGGCACTTAAAAAACTTTAAAATTTTTATTCTAGTGTTTAGCTATCTTTGATCCAATATGGTAATCTTGCTCACCAGCTTCTGCGAGAGCCTACTCTTCTGCCCTAATATTGTTTGTTTTTGTCCTTTCTTTATTTGCCTGCCCTTAAAGTAGCTGTGTAAACAAAATAGGTTCCTTTGATAATTATTGGAACTTTAAAAAAAAATCACGATGAAACTAATTTCCTTCTACAATGTCTCCAAGTAGTAGGCAGAAAAGTTTTTCTTCAGGCATCATGATACAAAGTAATAACATCAGGGGGAAAAAAACAGTTAAAATGAATATCCCAAGTTCTTGAGGTACCTTCTCCTTCGAAAAGCTTGGTAAAATCATGTTCAACATTTAACATAAACTTATAGCCCAGGATTCCTTTTTCTGCTTGGTTTTACAGTTGTACATCTAGTCCAAAGTTGAAAATGTCTTTGTTCTTGAACGCAAAAAATACCCCAGGTTCCTTAGATTGATGGTGCTTTAAGACATGTTTACGCAAAGATGGCAGCTGAGGGGTGAGCAGGCTAAATGCTTCACATTAGAGACCCTTGTGTCTGGGCAACAGAGGCAGGCAGCGATCTGTTTATATAGCTGCCTTCAATTTTCTTTGATTTATAATCTATGAGAGAATTTAAATGCTCGGTCTGTAGTTTTTAAACAAATATGAAGATCTGAGACAAACATACTCATTCTAAAAACCAATTCGTGAAGAAGATTTTAGTCTCCCAAAAATCAGCTCTGTTATTAAATTATATGTTAGGATTTTTTCAGGAGTTGATCCACGGGGATAGTGGGTCAAATAAAATTGTTGGGACCTTAGACACAATTTGTCAGTTAAATTTGATTACGACCAACCTGCTTCTAAGCAGTCTTTAAGCCATCCTATGAGCATTCCAAAATAAACAAAATAGAGAGCACTGTGTGTTTTATTGTTAAAATGCTATACCAGAACAGAAATCTTATAAGGTTAGGAAATGAACTGTGGCACTTTGTGGGATGTCCCTAACTGGCTACTGATCGACACTTGAATTTCATTGTTTGTTGACCCAAATACATTAAAAAAAAATTTTTTTTTTTTGACCGTGTTCACCAGTGCAACTTCTCAGATGGGCAGGGCTAACTTCTCAGATGGGCAGGACTAACTTCTCAGATGGGTGGGACTAACCATTCTCTAGTGAAGTTGGTAGTTACGGGCTTCCTTCATCTAGAAGTCTCTTTTACATGCAGTTACGGGTAACAGGTCTTTGGGGATCTGTAAAAATATCTGCTATTTCTAACTCAGTGGATAAAAATGAATAGCACCTTTTTCTTGGTGTTTATAAATGTTAAATCACTTATTGCTTTGTTGAATACGATTTAATTTATTAAATTACTAAGACAAAATTGTGCATGTGTAGTCTGTGAGTTCTCACTATTTTGGGGAAGTAAATCAGAATATCTGTTCTTCTACAGAAGGAACATTTTGAAAATGGAGAGTTTAAATCTCATACTTGAAAGATGATCTTATATATCAAATCCCTTGAGGTCCTGAATTTGTTTGGTTCAAATGTGAAAGCTGAAAATTAGCTCTAATTTGACTATGACTTTTCTTCAAGAAATCCTTGTATACTTTCCTTGACTATATTCCCTCACTAAAAACTTCTCAAGTTCAAAATTGCTTCATGATATAAGTGTTCAAATATAGACTGCTCAGGAATTTATGTCAAAATCATAAGTGAAAAAAGTATTTTTAAAAAAGGTAATTTTTTGTGGATTTTAATGTGCTAGATCTTTGCAAGAGCTATTCTTTCCCTCTTTCCTTATAAAAGAAATTATGGTCCCAAACATGTTTGCAGAAAATTTCTGACTTTTAGAACATTAGGATATTCTAAGAAACAATCAGTTGGCCAAACTAAAGCCATATTGTGATGTATCGGGTGTATCCTGAATGAGGCGAAGTGGTCTGTATATTGATTTTAAAGATGATCTTGAGTATGTTTTTATAGCAGGCAGTATCTATGGTCATCAAATTGATTCAGTACCTTGGTCTAGTCACAAATATTGATGTGTTAGAAGGAGACCTGAGACATTTAACCCTGTGAGCTGTGCAAACTTAAATATTAGCCAGTTGCAATCAGCTTCAGGCCTTATCATTGCTCTCTGAGGCTTGCAGATTGGAAGCTTCCCCATTGCCAGTGGCACCAGTGGGCTCTGCTGTTGACTCATCGCCATGACAGAGGTATTGACTGAACTTTGTCCCAGAGTCTTCAGCTCATGTAAAGTGATTTTAGTGTCTTGCGTGCTCCCACTTATAAATTAATCTGTTTCTGTGTGGCCCATGACGTTTAATGTCACTGTAGGTAATGCCTTTGAAGACAAATAGGTGTTTTAGTGGGTGACATGTTGCTCTTATGTCTTCGAGCCACTTAGAAAACTTTTATGCCTGTCAGCTTTTATAGCACACTTAAAGACATTAATATACACTTTATACAGTGCCTTGTACAATGCATACTATTTTGTGGTCAATTGTTTTGGAAATCATTTCTATAGATGTTAAAGACAGCAAGTTTTGGAAACACATGTTTCCTCTCCCCTCTACCTGGTGGTTTGATCAGTTCTGGATTTTGATACAGGTAAGTGGAGCATCTGATGTCATAGACTTTGATCTGATCCTGACAAATCCCAGGATCAAGTCTTAATTGAGAAATTAATGTATGAAAGAAGAGATAGATTTTAATGCTCTTGATAACTCCTAGAGACCTATTTTCTGGAGACCTAAGGGTACCTTAAACTTACCCTTTGTTCTAGGAGGTTTTCATACTTTAAATGTGGTTCTTTTTTGCATCCAAATCTTTCGAAACTACTTACCAGCCCCACCCCCAGCATACCAAAATGGAATCCTTCATTCCCCCAGTAGCTACCTCTCCTAAATTTACAAATTTGAAGGTTCAATGCAATATTGCTACACTTGTATTAGTTTCCCAAGGCAGCTGCGAGAATGAACTGTCTCATACACTCATGTGACAGAAGCTCAAGTTCTGAGTCAAAATCAACATGCCGTCAAAACTGCATGCCTTGCATGTTCCACGAAGCAGTTTGCCCCTAACCTCTCCTGGCTTCTGGTGGCTGCTGGCAGTCCTTGCCTTGACAACTTATTACACAAGTTTCTCCTTCTCTTGTCTTATTATTCCTTTCAGTTCTGAGTATTCAATCTTCCCCTCTCTTCCATTTCAATAGACATTTATGGCTCACCTAGAAAATCCCACAAATATTTCTGCTGCTACATCATTAACCCATTCACACCAGTAAATATATCTTCAGCAATGAGGTTAAACTTAGAGAATCCAGGATCAGGGTCTTCGTAGGTAAGAGGCTTTAACAGTTTGTTCATGATATCAGGTAAATGACTTCAAATAGCCATTTGAGGTGTCTTTAAATTTTATCAAAATAAAACAACCGATTGAAGATAAAATGATGAGATGAATGTAAATACCTCTGATCTCTTACTAGCTCATTCTTATAAATATTATGTGGCTATAATATTAAAGGTGATTTGTAGAGAGACCTGAGGTTTGTCTCAATGGTAAACTCTGCCCCTAGCATGTGAGAAGCTCTGAACTAGATCAAAATAAAAATGTAGCCTATTGGAGATATGACCAGAGGAGAGACCCATGGTATGTCCTGTGTGTTTACAAAGTTTTTTTTTCCCCATTAGAAATATGGGATTTTTCTAATTCAAGCTCATGGAGAAGGGAGAACCTTTTTATAGTCTATCTCCCATTAAGCAAGTATCAACCATAGTCCTTTAGAACTGGGAATTCGTTGCTGGAATTAAAATGCACACGTGTTCTTCCTCTGTTCCCTGCATAACCCCCACATGCACGGTACAGGCAGAGTTTCAGGAATGGCTACTGTATGTTGGAGATAATGACAGGTTGTCGCTTCTGCAATCCCAGTGTGAAGAGGAACTTGGGAAAGGAGGAGAAAGGCAAGGGTGCGAACAACCTGAAAATTCTAATCTTCAGAAACATTACATAAACAAGATTGGAATGAAAACACTGATGCTTTTTTAATTTAGAAATCTGAAACCCATCCAACCATAACATTCCATGCTGAGTGGTGCGCACGTTTAGAAAGACAGCTCAGTGCAGTGCTCCAGGTCCCCGAATCTACTTCAGTGCTGGCTTTGTGTCTAACTTGAACTTAAGACGTCAGTTGGCTGGCTTGTATGTTTTTATATTGGACCCAGTAAAATGGAACTAGAGGACAAAACCACTAGTGAAAATTAGAACGGCAGCAATGCCATAGGATAGCTGGATGTTCAGTTCTTTATTTATAGTGGAAGGTTGTAAGGGTCGTATATATCTTTATGATGATGTCGCATGCTTCCAATGGTTCGGTTCGACTAAGTGTAATATAATGTCTCCAAAGAGAAAAGTTAACAAGAACAATGTAAAACGAGAGCAGAATCCTAAGCTATCCGTATGAATTCATACAATATTTAGGAAGCATTGGAGCCATGTGATTTGAATAACAAGAACATCAAGTGGTGTGATATTTGACTATTTTTCAGTAGAAGGAAATTTTTCTTATGGAAAATCTTGGGAACTCATTACCTTACAAAGTAGTGTATTCTTCTTAGAAGATTAAAAATATGCCCCTGGCCCATTCGCCTCTGGAATCAGATTTTATTTTCTATCCACAGAGCTAAAAAAAGGTAAAGACAAGACGTCCCCAAGACCTAAAATAACCTTTAAAAATATCCTGAGAGTTTCAGTTTTCTGTGAAACTTTCTTTTGTGTGTCTCAGTGCAAAGTAGACTGAGAGCCTGGTCGCTTTGGGCAAATGATTGCCTAGATACACTGATAGTAGTACTGTAGGTAGGGGCCACGGCTATGTGGCGGAATGCAGGAGAACTGTATCCTGAGTGCCAGAGAGAGAAAGTGCTGTCAGCATTAGGAGGAGACTCAGTTTCAGGACCTGAGCATCCATCTTAATTGTTCTCAGTTAGCAATGCCATTTGAGGAAAAAAACAACAAAACAAAACAAAACAAAACCAAAAAAAAAAAAAAACGGTAGCAGTGTCATGTATGGAAGGTGGTTTGTTTTTGGTTTTTTAAAGTAGATTCTTCTCTCATAAAATACATCTCAACCACAGTTGGCCCCCACTCCTCTTAGCTTTCCTCTATACCTCTTTTCTTCCCCAGAAGGAAAAAGTTCCTTTTTCTTTTCAGAAAAGAGGAGTCCTCCAAAAGTCAACAACAAAACACCACAAAACAAGATATAATAAAACAAGGCAAAATCTCTCTGAGGCTTGACAGCGAAACCCCAACAGGACAAAAACAGTCTCATGAGCAGGCAAAGAGTCCCACAGAAACACCAGGCTAACGGATATATATATATCTCTTATTTGTAGGCCTTTGTTCATATTAAAACATAATTTTGGGTACCAATACTGTGATTATTGGTGCTGGAGAGGGAAGTACTAAAAAAGTGGGCATTTAGTGATGGCATTTATCTAATGACCACAATATTGAATTCCCAACAAAAAGATTATATATATATATATATATATATATATATATATATATATATATATGGAGAGAGAGAGAGAGAGAGAGAAGAGAAGAGAAGAGAAGAGAAGAGAAGAGAAGAGAAGAGAAGAGAGAGAATGTCGTATGGACCCATGTAGGATTCTTGCTTGCTGTTTCAGTATCCGTGAGCCCATGTGAGCCCTCCTTGGTTGGATCAGTGGTCTGTGTTATTATGGCGCCTTCCATCAGGGGGTTATTTTTTAAAATATGTTTTATCAATCTCAGTTTAAATGTTATTAATTTTAAAAATTGGCTCATTACTCTGGATACAGTGCTGTATGTACTTGCAGGTCTTTATTGCTTGGATCTTTGAAGGAGTTAGGCTACCATACCACATGGCCATTTTTTCTTATTGTGAATGAATATTCTGTCACCATATGGAGAAGGACTTGAAGAACATATCCAGCAGGATTGAGAGATTCCCCCTGTGTTCCTGACCAACTAGTCACTTCCATGGAATTACAGTCAGCATTCTCCAAATGTTGTCCATAATGACAGAAACGGAAGTTAAAACAGCATTGAAATATGCCTTTATCACATCTATAAAACATATCTCCTATCTGCAACTGGGCCCTAAATATGTCAAAAGAAGAATTATTTTCCTCTCAGAAGAATACTTTATAAGACATTTTGACAGCTCCTGGATAAACAGAGAAACTTGTGGAGTCCTCAGATGTCCGGGATGTCCATGACTCCATGTCTTTGTCTGTCATGAAGGGTCTCTCCTCCATGTATTGAAGGGCACTTGGGCATGGGTGTTCAATTTTCCTTCCCTTTCTGTATATTTATATATGAGCCAGCTATGGGGCATATAGAATATCATGGATTCATGTATGAACTCTTTTTCTACTTTAATTTGACAGTAGAATGTTGGAGGGTTTTGAAGATTGTGTGTGTTTTCAGGAAGCAATTAACATCGAAAATGAATAACCACTTTCTTATTCTATAAATACAGCAGCTGAAGAGAACACATTTCGTCTCTATGTGTACATTTTTGTCACATGATGAAGTTAGAAATACTAAAGACTGATTCCTGCCAAATGGTGCTGTTTATTAAGAATTTGGGAGCCACAAGACCAAATATCTCTTATGTGTAGGCCTTTGTTCATATTAAAACATAATTTTGGGTACCAATACTGTGATTATTGGTGCTGGAGAGGAAAGTACTAAAAAAGTGGGCCTTTAGTGATGGCATTTATCTAATGACCACAATATTGAATTCCCAACAAAAAGATTAGACCATGAAGTGTTGGACCACAAAGAGAAAATGTTAATATTTACTAGACATTTCCAAACATTTCTGTTTGAAATACTGATGACTGTAAAATATAATCCATTCTGTTTGCAGAAAAGCAGACACATTTAATCATCAAGTTACTGTCCATACCTCTGTTGTAATTTGCATTTGTCTCTTTGGATACATTTCAGTTCATATTTAGTCTTTGGTGGGAAAGAGTGAACTGTATTAATCTTGATATCCTGATAATCTTATTTGCAGATATCTACTGCACACTGCTGTGTTTCAGTGGAGAAATAGTCGAGAGTAACTTGAGTTTCTGTTCTTTCTTTCTTCCCCGTTTTCAATGTAAGTCTACAGTCTGCTGAATCTTCTCTCTATGTCTTCAATGTATGACTGAAGCTCCTTGAGTGCAGGCAGGGGATTGATCTTTTCATTTCAGCAGGGTGTCGAATAATAAATTCTTGGTGCATGGCAGAAGTATAAATGCAGAAGTATGTGTTGAAAGGATAAATAAATGCATAAAGGGTCAACTCTTTAATAGTGTTGATTTATCATGGCTTGTTAATGTCTCTGTAGCATTACTGGATCGTATCTTCTACAATCCAGTTAGGCATCAAGTTAGAAAATCTGAATGGCTACTGTGTGTGAGTGTGTGTGTGTGTGTGTGTGTGTGTGTGTGTGTGTGTGTGTGTTTGTTCTCCTACCTACCCCGTAGAATGCCACTGGGACATAGTACTGTGGACTGGTGCCTCTCTGATTTTTAAATCTGGAGCTCCATTTCCCCCAATACTCCCTTACTTTCCAATATCTCAGTTACTGGATTCTTCACGAAATTTAGAACCCATCTGCATTTAATGGAATATGATGCCTATTCCTGCCTCAATGTCTTGTTCTTAACTTCTTATTTCTGTTTGGTTTTGTTCTTCCTGCTATTCGTCCTTATCCCCATCTTTCATAATCTTGCAAACTGCCTCAAATAATCTTTATGAAAAACTTAAGGAGGCAAATCCTTTCCTCCACATGTGCTTGCTTTAACCAGCTCAACTGAAACCTCATGCAACTATCGGCTTAAGGCACATCAGCAGTGGTTTTGTGTGTTAAGAGAAATAGCCTCATAGGGACGTTGTCTAAGTTATTATTATAGTTCAGTGCATGGTCTCTAGTGAGTTTGTAGAAAATATCAGACTGAAAGCTTGACACTAAGAAATATTCTTTAGCTTTCTTTTTTTTTCCCAAAATGGAATACACTGCAAAACCTTTCCTCTGGCAATAAATGTGGAGATGACAACTCTGTCATCTTTTAAGTGTATTAGATTGTGAAAAACATAATCACGTAAGAGGCTGGTCTTGAAATGTCTTTGTAGAGTTGACTTGCTTTATGGATACATATAGTAAATGTCCTGGAAGTGGTGATTGGATTATTACAGGCGTCTACATGGACTTTTTTCTCCGTAAAATTCACTGAGGGGGGCTAGGAAGTGGCTCGATGGGTAATAGCACTTGCTGTGCAAGCATAAGAACCTGCGTTTGAACCTGGAACCCACCTAAAACTTAGGCATGGCAGGAGATGCTTGCAAACCCAGTGTTGGAGGACAGAGGATTCTGGGAGCTTGCTGCACAGCTAGCTCACCCAAAGCAGGTGACTAGCTTCTTGTTGAACAAGATACCCTGTTTCACAGTAATAAAATGGAGGCAGATGCCCATCATTCTGCTCTGGCCACCATGTTTGTGCAAGGGTTAGTCTACTCACATGCTCATATATACATATCGTACACACCATAGACATAGATACAGACACACAGGCACACACAGACACACAGACACACAAACACACACGCAGACATGCACACACAGACACACACAGATAGACAGACAGATACACATACATACACACAGAATCACACAGATAGACACACACAGACACACAGACACACAGACATACGCACACACACAGACAGATGCACACACACACAGACACACACAGATAGACAGACACACAGACAGACATACACACAGACAGACATACACACACACACACATAGATAGATACACAGACACGCATACTCACAGACACACACACATATTCATACACACACATGCACACACACAGACACACACAAACACGCACACACATATAGACACACAAACACACAGACACACACCCAAGTCTATTATGGATCATCGCTGAAAGAGAAGTTAAAGCAATGTTTTCTATGACACATTCTACTGTAAGTTTAAAATAGCTTATTTTTAATAGCTTTCAGCTTTAAGACCTTTGGAATTTTAAGTTCATATTTTGACAGAGACCGTGCGATCATTTCAGATAAATGATGTTAGAATGGATTTCTTCACTGAGTCATGCTGTGCTTGTGAATCAGTTCATACACATTGTTTAAAGATGGTGGCATGTTCTTTAAGGTGATCATATCTGTCACCATGGATTCCTCATCTGAGGGAAAAGCTCAGGAAAAAATGACTTTTTAAATTCCTTATTAAATGACAAATCATTTTTCCTTTTCTATTGTACTGCCTCGGACAGATATGGAGTGCTTAGTTTTAATTGCATTTAGGATTTGTAGACTTTCATTTTCTGCTACTTCTGCAGTAAAGTGATGACTAATGCAGAATGAGTTATGATAGTTTGAAAAGTAGTTTATGGTTAAGTAGTATTGTAAATTTTATTATAACTGTCCAGACTATTTCATACTTAGTTAGCAAACATCTCTCTCCATTAGCTTGAGTTTTCTGAATATACCTGTTTTTGACCAGTCTGATCCTACCCTTGGGTATCTATCTTCCCTCGAGTTTCCCCTCTGCTCATATGCTACCCTAAATGCAATCACTGTGGTTAAGTTGGGGATTCTGCAATCTTCTCTAGCAGGTTCCATGCTGAGGGCTCTTTTACAGAAGTCCAGGAATCCTGTTCCATTGGCCATCTCTCCTTACTGTTTGCTGACTCATCTCTAGCAGGCAGAGCAACACCATCTGTGTCTCTTTGAATTTGCCCTGTTTTGGTTTTAAATTTGGTAGCGTTACATTTGCTGAGAGTATCATGATCTGTTTTACCATTTAAATAGATTTTAGTCTATTTTTTTGTATTGATGACATGTTTATTTGGCTCTGGAGGAGGTCTGAATCATAAATGAATAGTAAATTAATATAAGAAAAAAAATCTGCTGATGAGTCTCAAAGAGGTGGTTCACAGTTGAGGTTTGTTCCTGTCTAGGATACTCAGTCCCTGTTCAGCCAAGATTTTTCTCTGCTGAATCGTGTTTGGATGGAATTCCCATCCTTTCTAGTGACTCCACTTTTTCCTGGCTGAGAAAATAAAATAATTCCTTAGATTGATATTTTCTTTGTGTAGCCGTTTTGACAAATCTATCCCTTTATGGTCAAGTCTGGTTGACTTAAGAGCCAAATGCCCTGTTTAAGAAAAAGCTTTGACAATACCCTGGGAGAGCATTTTAAAACGAAAGCCTTTGTCTTGTTTTGTATTTGTTAAATAAAACAGGCCATTCCAAATACTGATAAATTTTAGACCAAACATTTGTCTGTGGCTTTATGGGCAGAATTCACAAAAACATTTATACTTCAGAGGCAACAAACCCATATAAGAGGATTTCATGATTCATGACCATACACACCCTTACTCTTTCTAATAGTAATTAACTCTGGCCAGATAATTACTGTGAAGTACCAAGTCCAATCACTTAGCCTTCAATGTTTTCTCAGTTACCAAAGACTATTCGTTTCGTCTGCTGTAACCTGGTCAGTTTGGTGGTTTTACAGAGTAGCTCTTGGAGATTTTTATCTCCATGAGACTTGTTCTATCCCTCTCCATGAGTACAATTCAGAGTGTTTCACAGCTGTCAGCCTTTGAGGACCTCTCGGAGCAGTGCTTAGACCTCAGCCATTCTGGGGTGTGTAATCTGTCACACAGGGAGACTTTTCCTGGATACACATGCCTGTGTTTCCGCCTAAATGGGACAGCTTAAGAGCTGGGAGGTGGGAGCAGGCTGAGCTCGGCAAAGCTGTTCAGTATCTTTTGGCATATACACACACTGAGTATACCTCCTGAGGGTATCCTAAGGGGACAGTTGCCGTTGGCCCGTACCTCTATTCTAAATTAGAGGTGACTCTTGAAGCCTACCATAAGCCAGTGGTTGTCATGGCTAGGGCACCAATCCTAAAGGACAGGAAAGCCTCTCTGGTGGTTTCTGACTGTGAATGGCGTTGCATGGGGCAGGGAAAAGGAATTGTACTATGTTAACAGAAAATAAAGTTACTTGGTTTTCATCCATTCAGTTAGAGTACCGGTTGTATGTCAGGAGCAACAAAGTGATTGCCTACGTATACGCTCAGTCCGCTCTCTTTCGTCCATTCCTTCTTTTCCTAACATCTATTAACATGTAAAGCAGACAGCATACTAGAACAGCCAGTTTAGTAGGGTTTCTATTTATGCTCTGGCATCCATAGCTTATTACGTCACCTGTGTGCCATTATGCATGATACGCTGTCTACTTGCAATGGCATACTCATGAATCTCTCTTAGTCTTGGAACTCGGAGAAGAGCTGATGCTTTACATACTAAGCTGGGTCACCGATTTGATCCACGACACCTGTGCAGTGCTGACTTCCTGTCTGATCACGCTTCATGGGGATGCACACCTGAGAGCCGTTATAAGTTAAAAGGTAAACAAGTTTGTGGAACCGTCCTCATGAAGAATTGACAGAAATCTCAGTCCTATAAGAGGAACAAAGGTACCCTTTGTAAGAATTACATTCTCTCCATTGAAGTTGTTTGTCAAAATCCGCTAGAATAAAGTTACCATTTCTCAGTGGGTGAATGCTATTTCACACACTGCATTTGAACTCCCCTAACAAACCCCTTTGCTGAGTATTGGTGAATCTGACCTGCTTGGCTCAGCTGCTGGGGCTTTCTTCTCCTCCTGTTAGCTGACATTTAGCCCCTCCCTCCTTTGGATGCCCCTCACCCCTGTGGTAGAACTCCTTAAGGTTTTCCTTGGATCACCCATTCACCTTTCTCTGCTATCTTTACTGTCATCACTCTCTCCCAGGGCTTCTGTGCCATCCACGAGTCATAGACCCCAACATTTTCATCTTCAGCTCCTGACTTGATTATCAGTAGTGATTCATCTCAAAAGCTTGGTCCTGAGGAGAGGTGACGGATGGGTCCCTACAACTGAATGTAGGACTTTTCATCACTCTCTGTGGTGCCTCATTAATAGTTCCTGTCCGGAATCTCTGAAAGTACTATGAAAGCCCATACTGTTTTCTTTATCTGCTGAGCTCTGCTCATAGCTCTTATCCGATCTTCGTGACCTTACTCTGTATAACAGATATTCATATGACTTCAGTATGAACTTACCAAAACAATGGGGGCTTAAGACAGATACTTTTTACAGTTTCAGAGTCTGGAAGTATATGGTCCAGGCATCATCAGGGCCACCCTTCCTGTAAACACCCCAGGACAGATACCTTCTAGCCTTTCTTTTTTTTTATATATATATATTTTATATATATATATATTTTTTATTAACTTGAGTATTTCTTATATACATTTCGAGTGTTATTCTCTTTCCCGGTATCCGGGCAAACATCCCCCTCCCTCCTCCCCTTCCTTATGGGTGTTCCCCTCCCAACCCTCCCCCCATTGCCGCCCTCCCCCCCACAGTCTAGTTCACTGGGGGTTCAGTCTTAGCAGGACCCAGGGCTTCCCCTTCCACTGGTGCTCTTACTAGGATATTCATTGCTACCTATGAGGTCAGAGTCCAGGGTCAGTCCATGTATAGTCTTTGGGTAGTGGCTTAGTCCCTGGAAGCTCTGGTTGCTTGACATTGTTGTACATATGGGGTCTCGAGCTCCTTCAAGCTCTTCCAGTTCTTTCTCTGATTCCTTCAACAGGGGACCTATTCTCAGTTCAGTGGTTTGCTGCTGGCATTCGCCTCTGTATTTGCTGTATTCTGGCTGTGTCTCTCAGGAGCGATCTACATCCGGCTCCTGTCAGTCTGCACTTCTTTGCTTCATCCATCTTGTCTAATTGGGTGGCTGTATATGTATGGGCCACATGTGGGGCAGGCTCTGAATGGGTGTTCCTTCTGTGTCTGTTTTAATCTTTGCCTCTCTCTTCCCTGCCAAGGGTATTCTTTTTCCTCATTTAAAGAAGGAGTGAAGCATTCACATTTTGATCATCTGTCTTGAGTTTCGTTTGTTCTAGGGATCTAGGGTAATTCAAGCATTTGGGCTAATAGCCACTTATCAATGAGTGCATACCATGTATGTCTTTCTGTGATTGGGTTAGCTCACTCAGGATGATATTTTCCAGTTCCAACCATTTGCCTACGAATTTCATAAACTCGTTGTTTTTGATAGCTGAGTAATATTCCATTGTGTAGATGTACCACATTTTCTGTATCCATTCCTCTGTTGAAGGGCATCTGGGTTCTTTCCATTTTCTGGCTATTATAAATAAGGCTGCAATGAACATAGTGGAGCACGTGTCTCTTTTATATGTTGAGGCATCTTTTGGGTATATGCCCAAGAGAGGTATAGCTGGATCCTCAGGCAGTTCAATGTCCAATTTTCTGAGGAACCTCCAGACTGATTTCCAGAATGGTTTTACCAGTCTGCAATCCCACCAACAATGGAGGAGTGTTCCTCTTTCTCCACATCCTCGCCAGCATCTGTTGTCCCCTGAGTTTTTGATCTTAGCCATTCTCACTGGTGTGAGGTGAAATCTCAGGATTGTTTTGATTTGCATTTCCCTTATGACTAAAGATGTTGAACATTTCTTTAGGTGTTTCTCAGCCATTCGGCATTCCTCAGCTGTGAATTCTTTGTTTAGCTCTGAACCCCATTTTTTAATAGGGTTATTTGTTTCCCTGCGGTCTAACTTCTTGAGTTCTTTGTATATTTTGTATATAAGGCCTCTATCTGTTGTAGGATTGGTAAAGATCTTTTCCCAATCTGTTGGTTGCCGTTTTGTCCTAACCACAGTGTCCTTTGCCTTACAGAAGCTTTGCAGTTTTATGAGATCCCATTTGTTGATTCTTGATCTTAGAGCGTAAGCCATTGGTGTTTTGTTCAGGAAATTTTTTCCAGTGCCCATGTGTTCCAGATGCTTCCCTAGTTTTTCTTCTATTAGTTTGAGTGTGTCTGGTTTGATGTGGAGGTCCTTGATCCACTTGGACTTAAGCTTTGTACAGGGTGATAAGCATGGAATGATCTGCATTCTTCTACATGTTGACCTCCAGTTGAACCAGCACCATTTGCTGAAAATGCTATCTTTTTTCCATTGGATGGTTTTGGCTCCTTTGTCAAAAATCAAGTGACCATAGGTGTGTGGGTTCATTTCTGGGTCTTCAATTCTATTCCATTGGTCTATCTGTCTGTCTCTGTACCAATACCATGCAGTTTTTATCACTATTGTTCTGTAATATTGCTTGAGTTCAGGGATAGTGATTCCCCCTGAAGTCCTTTTATTGTTGAGGATAGCATTAGCTATCCTGGGTTTTTTGTTATTCCAGATGAATTTGCGAATTGTTCTGTCTAACTCTTTGAAGAATTGGATTGGTATTTTGATGGGGATTGCATTGAATCTGTAGATTGCTTTTGGTAAAATGGCCATTTTTACTATATTAATCCTGCCAATCCATGAGCATGGGAGATCTTTCCATCTTCTGAGGTCTTCTTCAATTTCTTTCCTCAGTGTCTTGAAGTTCTTATTGTACAGATCTTTTACTTGCTTGGTTAAAGTCACACCGAGGTACTTTATATTATTTGGGTCTATTATGAAGGGTGTCGTTTCCCTAATTTCTTTCTCGGCTTGTTTCTCTTTTGTATAGAGGAAGGCAACTGATTTATTTGAGTTAATTTTATACCCAGCCACTTTGCTGAAGTTGTTTATCAGCTTTAGTAATTCTCTGTTGAAACTTTTGGGATCACTTAAATATACTATCATATCATCTGCAAATAGTGATATTTTGACCTCTTCTTTTCCGATCTGTATCCCCTTGATCTCCTTTTGTTGTCTGATTGCTCTGGCTAGAACTTCAAGAACTGTATTGAATAAGTAGGGAGAGAGTGGGCAGCCTTGTCTAGTCCCTGATTTTAGTGGGATTGCTTCAAGTTTCTTTCCAATTAGTTTAATGTTAGCAACTGGTTTGCTGTATATGGCTTTTACTATGTTCAGGTATGGGCCTTGAATTCCTATTCTTTCCAGGACTTTTATCATGAAGGGGTATTGAATTTTGTCAAATGCTTTCTCAGCATCTAATGAAATGATCATGTGGTTTTGTTCTTTCAGTTTGTTTATATAATGGATCACATTGATTTTTTTCCGTATATTAAACCATCCCTGCATGCCTGGGATGAAGCCTACTTGATCATGGTGGATGATTGTTTTGATGTGCTCTTGAATTCGGTTTGCCAGAATTTTATTGAGTATTTTTGCGTCGATATTCATAAGGGAAATTGGTCTGAAGTTCTCTTTCTTTGTTGTGTCTTTGTGTGGTTTAGGTATAAGAGTAATTGTGGCTTCGTAGAAGGAATTCGGTAGTGCTCCATCTGTTTCAATTTTGTGGAATAGTTTGGATAATATTGGTATGAGGTCTTCTATGAAGGTCTGATAGAATTCTGCACTAAACCCATCTGGACCTGGGCTCTTTTTGGTTGGGAGACCTTTAATGACTGCTTCTATTTCCTTAGGAGTTATGGGGTTGTTTAACTGGTTTATCTGTTCCTGATTTAACTTCGGTACCTGGTATCTGTCTAGGAAATTGTCCATTTCCTGAAGATTTTCAAGTTTTGTTGAATATAGGCTTTTATAGTAAGATCTGATGATTTTTTGAATTTCCTCTGAATCTGTAGTTATGTCTCCCTTTTCATTTCTGATTTTGTTAATTTGGACGCACTCTCTGTGTCCTCTCGTAAGTCTGGTTAAGGGTTTATCTATCTTGTTGATTTTCTCAAAGAACCAACTTTTGGTTCTGTTGATTCTTTCTATGGTCCTTTTTGTTTCTACTTGGTTGATTTCAGCTCTGAGTTTGATTATTTCCTGCCTTCTACTCCTCCTGGGTGTATTTGCTTCTTTTTGTTCTAGAGCTTTTAGGTGTGCTGTCAAGCTGCTGACATATGCTCATTCCTGTTTCTTTCTGCAGGCACTCAGTGCTATGAGTTTTCCTCTTAGCACAGCTTTCATTGTGTCCCATAAGTTTGGGTATGTTGTACCTTCATTTTCATTAAATTCTAAAAAGTTTTTAATTTCTTTCTTTATTTCTTCCTTGACCAGGTTATCATTGAGTAGAGCATTGTTCAATTTCCACGTATATGTGGGCATTCTTCCCTTATTGTTATTGAAGACCAGTTTTAGGCCGTGGTGGTCCGATAGCACGCATGGGATTATTTCTATCTTACTGTACCTGTTGAGGCCCGTTTTTTGACCAATTATATGGTCAATTTTGGAGAAAGTACCATGAGGAGCTGAGAAGAAGGTATATCCTTTTGCTTTAGGATAGAATGTTCTATAAATATCCGTTAAGTCCATTTGGTTCATGACTTCTCTTAGTCTGTCTACATCTCTGTGTAATTTCTGTTTCCATGATCTGTCCATTGATGAGAGTGGGGTGTTGAAATCTCCCACTATTATTGTGTGAGGTGCAATGTGTGTTTTGAGCTTTAGTAAGGTTTCTTTTACGTATGTAGGTGCCCTTGTATTTGGGGCATAGATATTTAGGATTGAGAGTTCATCTTGGTGGATTTTTCCTTTGATGAATATGAAGTGTCCTTCCTCATCTTTTTTGATGACTTTTAGTTGAAAATTGATTTTATTTGATATTAGAATGGCTACTCCAGCTTGCTTCTTCTGACCATTTGCTTGGAAAGTTGTTTTCCAGCCTTTCACTCTGAGGTAGTGTCTGTCTTTGTCTCTGAGGTGTGTTTCCTGTAGGCAGCAGAATGCAGGGTCCTCGTTGCATATCCAGTTTGTTAATCTATTTCTTTTTATTGGGGAATTGAGGCCATTGATGTTGAGAGATATTAAGGAATAGTGATTATTGCTTCCCGTTATATTCATATTTGGATGTGAGGTTATGTTTGTGTGCTTTCATTCTCTTTGTTTTGTTGCCAAGACAATTAGTTTCTTGCTTCTTCTAGGGTATAGCTTGCCTCCTTATGTTGGGCTTTACCGTTTATTATCCTTTGTAGTGCTGGATTTGTAGAAAGATATTGTGTAAATTTGGTTTTGTCATGGAATATCTTGGTTTCTCCATCTATGTTAATTGAGAGTTTTGCAGGATACAGTAACCTGGGCTGGCATTTGTGTTCTCTTAGGGTCTGTAAGACATCAGTCCAGGATCTTCTGGCCTTCATAGTTTCTGGCGAGAAGTCTGGTGTGATTCTGCCTTTATATGTTACTTGACCTTTTTCACTTACTGCTTTTAATATTCTTTCTTTATTTTGTGTGTTTGGTGTTTTGACAATCATGTGACGGGAGGTGTTTCTTTTCTGGTCCAATCTATTTGGAGTTCTGTAGGCTTCTTGTATTCCTATGGGTATCTCTTTTTTTAGGTTAGGGAAATTTTCTTCTATGATTTTGTTGAAGATATTTACTGGTCCTTTGAGCTGGGAGTCTTCACTCTCTTCTATACCTATTATCCTTAGGTTTGATCTTCTCATTGAGTCCTGGATTTCCTGTGTGTTTTGGACCAGTAGCTTTTTCCGCTTTACATTATCTTTGACAGTTGAGTCAATGATTTCTATGGAATCTTCTGCTCCTGAGATTCTCTCTTCCATCTCTTGTATTCTGTTGGTGAAGCTTGTATCTACAGCTCCTTGTCTCTTCTTTTGGTTTTCTATATCCAGGGTTGTTTCTATGTGTTCTTTCTTGATTGCTTCTATTTCCATTTTTAATTCCTTCAACTGTTTGATTGTGTTTTCCTGGAATTCTTTCAGGGATTTTTGTGTCTCCTCTCTATGGGCTTCTACTTGTTTATTTATGTTTTCCTGGAATTCTTTCAGGGATTTTTGCGATTCCTTTCTGTAGGCTTCTACTTGTTTATTAATGTTTTCCTGTGTTTCTCTAAGGGAGTTCTTCACGTCTTTCTTGAAGTCCTCCAGCATCATGATCAAATATGATTTTGAAACTAGATCTTGCTTTTCTGGTGTGTTTGGATATTCCATGTTTGTTTTGGTGGGAGAATTGGGCTCCGATGATGCCATGTAGTCTTGGTTTCTGTTGCTTGGGTTCCTGCGCTTGCCTCTCGCCATCAGATTATCTCTAGTGTTACTTTTTTCTGCTATTTCTGACAGTGGCTAGACTGTCCTATAAGCCTGTGTGTCAGGAGTGCTGTAGACCTGTTTTCCTCTCTTTCAGTCAGTTCTGGGGACAGAGTGTTCTGCTTTCGGGCATGTAGTTTTTCCTCTCTACAGGTCTTCAGCTGTTCCTGTGGGCCTGTGTCTTGAGTTCACCAGGCAGGTCACTTGCAGCAGAAAAGTTGGTCTTACCTGTGGTCCTGAGGCTCAAGTTTGCTCTTGGGTGCTGCCCTCGGGCTCTCTGTGGAGGCAGCAACCAGGAAGATCTGTGCCGCCCTTTCCGGGAGCTTCAGTGCATCAGGGTTCCAGATGGCCTTTGGTGTTTTCCTCTGGCGTCCGAGATGTATGTGCAGAGAGTAGTCTCTTCTGGTTTCCCAGGCTTGTCTGCCTCTCTGAGGGTTTAGCTCTCCCTCCCACGGGATTTGGGTGCAGAGAACTGTTTATCCGGTCTGTTTCCTTCAGGTTCTGGCGGTGTCTCAGGCACGGGTCCTGCCGCTCCTGGGCCCTCCCCCACGGGAGCCCAGAGGCCTTATACAGTTTCCTCTTGGGCCAGGGATGTGGGCAGGGGTGGGCAGTGTTGGTGGTCTCTTCCACTCTGCAGCCTCAGGAGTGCCCACCTGACCAGGCGGTGAGGTCTCTCTCCCAAGGGTTCTGGGAGCAGAGAGCTGCTGCGGGCCGGGATCCGCGGGTGTGGGACTTCCGGTCCCTTCTAGCCTTTCTTATCTTTGGTGGCTCTCAGCTGTCCCTGGTTCTTCTTGCACTGTGCCTGCAGCATCCGGTCTCTGCCTGTGTGTTCTCTTTTCTTCTCAGAAGAAGATGTAAGGCTCATGCTATGCAATAGGACCTCATCTGAGCCAACTGTATCAGCAAACGCCATTATTTCCATTGCCATGGGTGCATGTGATCTTGGGGAGGGGCATTAAATCTACTTTGTAAGTAAATTCTTGCCAAAATGCAGCCATAGTAGATAACTTGTGTAAAATGTGGAAGAAATAACTAAATTCTATTTCCTCTCCCCTTCCCCCTCCCCTCCTCTTCTTCCTCCTCCTTCTCCTCCTCCTCCTCCTCCTTCTTCTTCCTCCCCCCCCCTCTCTCTCTGTCTCTGTCTCTGTCTCTCTCTCTCTCTCTCTCTCTCTGTAGTTTTGGGCAAGTTACTAGTCACTCTATGCTGTAGCTTCCTGCAGATAAGAATGCCCATCTATTGAAATCAATGGGAGAATGAAAGGAATTTCGTGCATGTTGTATGCCTAGCTAGAGCGTGGTCTGTTATCCCAACACCCTGTTTGTCTACTAGGCTCCTGAAGAAGATCGAACGCTTTTTCTATATTCACCTCTTCCTGTTCTTCTTCTTTACTTTACATATTTGATTTCTCATTCCTCCCCACTGGTCACTGGTGATTACTGCAGTGAGCAGAGGTTGTTGAGAAGATGGCCTGAGCACACTGACTTTGCATTGACCCACTCGGAAGCTTTCTATTACAGAATGCCTACAAAGTGTGGGGCCTCTCATGACTCCTGATGATCGTGGGCACCTGAAAACCTTGCAATCTTAGTTAATTTTCATAATGTAAGCCCTCAAGTTGGATTCTCATTCATTAGTGCACTGTGCTTAAAACTTCCTTGTAAGACTTAGAAGCCTTTACCAAGCTGTCAGTGTTCACGAACCCTTTCTTAGAGTCAGTTCGTGGGTGTTGGCGTTGGAGCCTTTGGTAGCTTTTTTACACTAAATCTTTGGGAATCGCTTTCAGGTTGAACGTTTTGCAATAAACACTATGGTAGGTATATTTCAAGAAAGCCTGAGGTATGCAAAGACAGAGGTTGTATATCCTCGGAGTGCCCTCTGGCTTCATTAAAACTTACTTTGTCTCAAAGTGCGTCTTGTTTTATATTATTATCCGAAGGGTTTTTCCCTATGGTAAAACTAGACTATATACCTCAGGTGATAGTAGCATTCAGTGCTTGCCTGGGGACTTCAGCTGCATCTGTGAAGGAACAGAAATCTATCGAGTGCTTTCCTGTTCTTTAATAATCCCCCTGGTCTTTGTGGTATTCTTCCCGTCTCACTCTCACAAGTGCTGGGATTGTAAGTATGAACCCGACAGCCAGCTGTTCTACTCTATTTAATTGAATTTGAATATGTGTTTTGTGGGAATCTTATGGGGTCGTGCAGATCTTGTGGGAAAATAATCACATTACAGAGTGTGAAGTTTCAAGTGTTAGGAAGGGCCTGCATATGACATTTTTCAGTACCTGTAAGGGCTTATTTGGTTTTATGGGTAAGGCATTATTAAAGACGTAGAATGATAGAGATGGGGATAAATTGATGTTTAGAGGATAAAGGAGCATTAAAATGATATTAAATGCAGTCATTTAGAAGTGAGGCGGAGCTAGGTAGGGGTCTGAGAACATGGAAAAAGGACTGGGCTTGCAGGTAGAACAATATGACTTAAGTCTTGGAACATTGGTGTGGAAGGTACAGGCCCAATACTCAGGCGATACATCTTGGCCAGGCACAGGCTTTGGGTAACCAGAGCTGTTAGCAATGTGTGTTTACTTAGCTTTAGTTGAGCAGGAGGCTCAGTAATGAACTAAGAAATGTGAGCGCTTAGTGTTGGGTGAGTCTGCAAAAGGAGGGTAATGATTGTGGGTGCGGTGTGAGTCGAGGTCCCAGTACAAGCAATGGATAGGCTTAGAGGAGACCTTTGAGAGAGCGGGTTGTGATGAGAGGAGATGGTGGTTTCTCTAATATATTTGGATAAGAAAAATAAATTTAATTTTCGTCTCATGTAAGTGATGAGACATTGGCGTTGCTGTTAAGTTTTAGACCTGATTATGAGAACGAGTGACCAAATAAAGTTTAGAGCATGGTGTGGAGATGAAGGGCTGTGAAAACATGGATTAACATGGGATAGTAAAACTCATGATCCCATGATATGTCTTAGGATGATTTCGATCATTCAGAACAAGAAGATTTGCTGCAGAAAGTCATTTAAAAATGACTGTAAACCCTTCTGTTTAAGAATGTATGTGAACTCTTTATGATGACAGATTTCCATAGCGAAATGTCCTGGCATTTGCATTTGAAGCTTCAAAGGTGTCATTAGAAATTAAAACACCTGTCATGCTTTGAAATCTTTAAAACTACCTATTTGAATCTTTGAAATGGTATTTGATTATGCATCCTTCACAGCCATCGACTTTTTCTAGCTGCTAGTCTTCTGTTTTATAATTAACTAAAACCATAACCTGGAAAGAACATGAATTATTTGACTCTTGCACTGAAAAAGCCACTGGGAATTTGATACCTATCTGGAAACAGAGAGTTATCACAATCATTTTCAGTCACGGTTAACTAATTCTCCTTTTCTCTGTGGTGCTTGAAAGCATTCATAGATAGACTTCTGATGTTTAGGACAAGTTTCGAAATTTATTCTAAAACCGAATAGAGTTATTCGATTTTAGACAGTGTGACAAATGTCATTATATCTTCTTCTTAAAGGCTAGGCTACTTGTAAAATCACACCATTTCCTTGACAATATGAAGATTATTAAAAGAATGATATAAATTAAAAAGCCCAGTTCTCAGTTTTGACTGATTAGCAATTCTAATACACCATTGTTGCCATTTGTTTTTGTCTCTGTCATCACAGTGGATAATTTTCTCAGTAATCCGCAAACAGCAGTAGCAAAAGGACATTTCCAATCAAACTATTGAGGAATGTCAATTCCTGTCCTCTGGCTTTGACGTCTTAAAGCAGTTTTATAAAGATTGTAAAAATATACTTGCATCACAGTGGCAGTGAGAAATCAAGCTCTTTATTCTCCCCCATAGACTCATCTTAAATGGCTAATGTCACAAGAATGGTTCCATTCGCTACTTCACTGAGACTTCTGTACTAATGAATTTAAGCTTCTCTCAAGCTCACTTTGCTGAATAATTAGTTATTAAGCCAATATCTTTGCTGATTAGGTACCTTAGTCTTTTTAGGACTGTGCCGTCTTTGTGTAGCTAACTTTCCTTGCTGTAAGCATGCTCATTCCGTACTCTCTCTTAGTCTCTCCCATGGCAGGTTCTGCTCTAACATCTGTACGTGTTGTAGGGAAATTCTATGGTGGAAATCCCTTCACTGCTCTTTCTTCCACAGTCCCTTGCTTTTGGGAGTCTGGCTTGATGGGAGCTTAAGTATGTCTGCTGAAAAGTGACTGGTCTTTTCTGATCTTTGGAGTCATCATAAAAGGACATAACACTGAAGCCCATGATGTTACTTCTTTGTGTTTAATATTGAAAACCTTAAAAAAAATGTAACTACCTTTCTGGCTCTTGGGCCTCTGGGACCTGACAGCTTTCTCATAGCTTGATATTCTTGGAGGTCACAGGAGATAGTCTGAGTCCTTTCAAGTCATACCCAAGTCACACCTTCAGATACATTGTGTAAGATACTTTATCACTCTCTCTTTCAAGCAACCCGAACATTTCCTGTCCTATAGGGAAGGGATTAAGTTGATGCCCAGTCCTTTCTTAGGACAATTATTTTCAGAGATGATTATAAACTGTAATAAACCCTCCCAGTTCCAATGCAATATGGTGGCCTTGAACACAACATAACAGAAATAAATTATTTTCAGATTCACCCTTGCTGCTTTGGTACACCTTGATATTTTCTATTCTACCAATTTGAGAAGAACTAGATGTTTTTACAGAGACAGTCTTCTAGTCCCCACAAAGGTGTGGCTTTGGCAGGAGGGCTTTGGGAGTCACTTAAATTTATCCCCCTTTCTGTCTGTGGTAGTTTCTCATGGCCACCTTTCTTCTTGCAATATCCAGCCTTCCATTCTCCACAAGGATGAACAGTGTTTAGAATAGCATCTTTGCTCTCAATAAATTATGTGATGCAGGCATCAAGTCTTTGGCCTGGGAATGGGGGTGGGTGGGTACAACTTTAAACTATTATTTTCTAGAAATGCTACCCAACAAAGGTTAATATTATGTTACTATATTAAGATTCCCTAATGTTTTTCAAGTCTACAAAAGGAAGTTTAAGAAGTAGAGACAATATTGACATTTGTCAGTTTGATTCTCTGACACCAATAGTCTTTCGGGCTATTAAGACAGTTCCATCCATGTTGCAGTACTGTGGTGGATTATGGCGCCCCTAGTGGAGAAAGTATGCACTTTTATGTTTTCGCTGTTCATAGTTGGCAGATTATTCAATCTCTGTTTAATCTGGAGTTTAAAACAGATGGGATGGATGTTAAGAAAAGAGAAGCATATTTCTGTGTGATGTGTATGACATTTAACATATCTAAAGAGAAGCAAAACCCACTTCGTTTGTATACAAGAAAGCCCTCAATTTTCAATGATTCTATTCAGTGTCTTTTACAAACATAAACATATTGACCAGAGTTTTTGAGGATTTTTTTAAAAATTGCTTTTTGATTATTTTTAAGTGCTTGTTGTCTCTTATTAACTACCCATAGTAAATTGTCAAACTAGTACGTGTTGCTTCAGCCTTTTCCAGAAGTCATGGGTTTCCATTAAAGAGTTTTACAGGGGCTCCCCACATGTCAAATTTCACACGGTGCGCTATGCTGTTCTATAAAGATCTTTGAGTGCAGTGCCAAGGCCTCCCACTCATTGTTTTATGGGCTCCATGTGGGATCAGCATCACCAGCTAGGGAAGCCCTGTGTCAGAGGCTAGGGAGTGAGGGGATGTCAAACACCGCATGAGAGAGTTTCAGAGAATCCCAGGGGGCTCTAGAGTTGTTCCAAGGAGTAGAGGCAGAGCCACAAAACTTGCCAGATGCCACCTGATTTTAACCAGTGACGCCACTTTCAGGGAAGACTCCCTGGACTACAATTCCAGCAGATACTAAAACCAGAAACAACTCTATAACTTGTGTCAGGACCGGCAGGTTATTGTACTCCACGTGGTCAAAAAGTACAACTATCTAAATATTTTTATGTGTTCCCTCAGTGTGGTTGTTATCTGTGAACATTTAGTCCTGGAACAATGTGTTTAAATTCGTGTGCTTCCCTTATCTCTTTCCTCAGTGAAGTTAAGGAAGCATATTTTTTTTTCCTGTGTTCTCATTAAGCATTCCATTATGCAATCCGCTCCAAAAATAGCGTTCTTGAACTTTTAAGGTACAGTTGTAGCGGTCCGTTGGAAATGGGTGCTCCCTGACTTGGCCCAACACTGCTTTCCTTCAGGGTGTCATGGCGTCTACTTGGCATTTTGAAGCCGCCTGTGTTCTATGAGCTCGGAACAGGTGTTCTCAAGGTGGAAGCTCATAGCACAGAGTGCTGTTGGCTTGGTTAATGTTGAAATGTGACCAGAATCTGAGTGCTGCAACACAGTAGACCTGTGATAGTGACAATGTATCCTTAGAGGGGAAGGAATACGTGCTGTCTCCTTCTAGGATGCTAGAATTGAAACTAAATTACATCTTGATTCTTTTTTGTGAAGTCTGGTGTGTTATATGAGGACATTGATTGGTAAAGGAGGAAAGTAGTTTTGAAAGTAGCCGATAACTGGCTGGTCTTTACAAAATTCTAATATTTCAAATAAATGGATTAGTAAGTATTTATGAAAAATACTCATAATTGACATTTTGTTGCCATCCATCTCACACATGTATACAACAGATTCTCCTTCTGGGATATGTGCAGTGTCTTGGTTATTTGCCTGTCTACTGCTCTATTGCACAACTAACACAATAGAATTGAGTGATGTCTAAAGCCAATTATAGGTAAAACTATATGTGAAGGGCTAAATTAGTTTGATTCTTCAGACTGTAGAACAGATTTAAATGGTTGGTTAATGTTTTCTTACCCTTTGTCCTTCCGAAGTTGGTGATAAGATTTCGGGATCTGAACTAGGGAGAGAGCTCTACAGTAATTTCTGTATCACTGTGCCTGATGGACACTTTCTGTTCATTTACACTGCACAGCCCAGTCTCTGATGCTCATAGCTTATCCTCTTCTCCACTGTATATATAGCCAATGGGTTCGAGAAGTCAAGGCTTCCTCTCTGGGTGGTTCCTCGATATATCTTTACTTGAATATGAAGTAACTGAATAGTCCAGCCCACAGAATGAAACTTAATAGTCTTTATTAGGATAAAAATTAAGCTCCCTTTCTGATTTCTATGAACTTAAATTGGTAAATACTCAAACGTAACTTATATTGCCTTTTTTGCATGGTCAATGTGTCTTCCCCAGGCTGCGCTAAATTTTCCCCTTTATATTGGATGACATTTTAAGAACCACTCAAGTCTGTACCTTTGTTGCTTTTCAGTCCATATATATATATATCTCCCCCAGAAAGGCTGTGTCATTGATTCTTTTCATGCCATGTGTCTCTTGAGTACTATAGTCATGTAAGTTAGCTTTCTGTATAATTAACCTTTATTTTCTTTGTTTATAATAATTGACTTGATTTCTGTGCCTTGTATGGACATGATGGTGAAGTTTTAAGATGAATACAAAATTTTATATCCTCAGAATGCATAAGCATCATCTTCAATTCAAACTACCGATTAGAAGAGACCATGATTTCAGCAATATATACAAATGTTTGTACATAATTATCATTCATTTATTTTATATATTGCTGTTTCTATTAATACTGTATGGGAAGCATGTGCTATTCCTACTTGCTAGTGAGAAATAATCTGAGTTTTAAGAGAGTTGGACACTTAACGTTAAAGTCATGTCAAGTCAAGAAAGTCAGCAGCTCTTAACTTTTGAGCCAATTCTCTAGCCTGATAAAAGTATTTATTGAAGACGTTATTTAGATACTGAGCTTGCGGGCAATTGGTGTCTTCAGAGCCCACTCCAATGGTACTTCCTAATATTAGGTGGTCAGTATTTGTTGAGTGAACTACAAGGCCTTGATTTCAAGTTCTGAAATTCCTCTGGATGGATGTACCTTCTTGGACTCGTTTTCCAATTGAATAGTCATGAGTTTAATTACTCTTTCAGTCTCAAAGCTGTTCAGATGAAGTCATTTGCTGAAGCTATGCACACATAGATAAAATCAGATGAGTTCTCCTTAGAGCTAGGATAGTGGAAGAGGGTGTTCTTAGTTGCCACCCCTAGGCACAGTGTGATATGAACTCGATTAGATTGTCAGTCAGCTCAAAGATAATGCTATGTTCTAGATTCTTAGTGATCTTTAAAGAGTCGACTCCTGCTCAGACTTGGTCTGCAGAAAATCTGTCGTACAGAAGGTATTATAATGATGGCAAGGTATTCTGGAGGGTTGCTTTTGGCACTGGGCTGCTGCCAGTTACCGGATCCAGTCTAAGGTTGTTATGTCTTGACTAGCATATGTTGTTTTGGGGATTCTGGTATTTGCTTTCAGTTTTGGAAGAAATCCCTTGCCTTTCTGAGAATGAATTTTCTGTTTCTGTCTGCCCTTAGGCACGGAAAACATTTATTTGACATATATGGATCACTCCTATTTGGAACTTCTATTTGTTTTATTTCATTTTTCATAGGACACACAAGGTAAAATTGGAACTTTGACTGAACTGTGCCTTATATAGTGAGTTCTTCCACCTAGAATTCTAGGCAGACATTACTCTTATGTTGGAGAGAACCGGTATGAATAACAAGGTTGTTTGTATTGTAATTATTTTCTCAGCATTAGCATCTCCAAGAGACTGTGAAGAGTTGAGACCCTAAAGGAACACCTACAGTCAACTACCTTGCTGTCTGATGAACAGTTCACTCTTTTTCACTCCACTTCCAAGAATTGCCTCCTATCACATCTATTAGATCAGAAATGTACCGTACTTTTTTCTCTCAAGAACACTGCCACCAGTCAGTCCCCAGTGAACTTAGTGATGTCTCTCCCTCTCATACATGAGCATGAGTCAAATACACTTAGACCCTTTCACAGTCTGTGTCTACCTTTTCCTTTTTTCTTTACTCCAGAAATACAATTATTGTGTGGTTGTGTGTGGATGCATGTGCATGGGCCACAGGTGTTGTGAGGGTATGCTCACTCACACGGTTGCATGTTGAGGTCTGAAGTTGATGGCTGGATGTCGTCCTTGGTTGGCTTATCCACTCTACCTTTTGAGATAGGGCCTCTCACTGAACTTGGGACTGCTGTTTTAGCTAGACAGGATGGCTATAGAACTATGGGGTCAGCCTGTCCCCACCCCCATTGTCCTGGGAAGAGGACATGTTATTATACTTTCTTTCATCTGAGTATCGTGATCTGAACTCAGGGTCACATGCGTGTGTATCAACGGAGCCATATGCCCAGCTCTGAGAAGTAGGATTTTTTTTTTATGATAAGACATTTTGAAAAGAAAAGATGAGGGAAAGACGTGAAGATTAATCATTTTCTCATGGACCTGTAACCAGCAACAAGGTCCAAATATAAATGATATTGAAGATGAGTATTTATCTCTGTGAACACACCCCCACAGTTTTCTTTTAAATTTATTTTTGTGTTCAGGTATGGACTAGCCAGCACTTGCATGTAGAGGTTAGAGGTTAGATGGTTTCCACCATGTGAGTTGCAGAGAGCAAACTCAGGCCAGGTAACAGGTGCCTTGACTCGCTGAGCCATTTCTCTAGGCTTCACTCTTGTTTCTAGTGACCACATACCAGTTTCCTTTCACTAGTCAGCCATAGCCCGTGCTTCGTGTTTAACAGCATTGTTTGGGAATAGTTTCAGGCACCAACCTAAGTTTCACCCAGTGTGAGAACAAGTCAGAAAGGACGCTTTGAAAATTCTAAGCACATACCAAATTCACATGTAAAGAAAGTCACAGAAGTGCTTTGCAATGTGGTCACAGCACCAGTGATGTCTTAATGACAGTTCTGGTGTTTATAAGGACTCTATCCATCTTTTCACAAAGATAAAAAAAAAAAAAAAAAAAAAAAAAAACAAAACCAACCCAACAGCTCAAGATTTTGAAAGGTGAGTGAGTGTATGTGAGAGTGATGGATGTTGGTAGAAAAGAGCTTTTCTCGGTTGTTCCAGATGTCGATTCGCAGTATTCAGAACTACATAATAATTCAGTGAATGTAGCTGGCGGCAGTTTGATTTCATGAAGCAGAGTTTGCCCTTTAGGCACAAATTCCTCTTTCCTCTCATCTGTGCTTCTGAAAATTACATCTGTGATAAGTGTGGCTCAATGATGAATGCTTGGGGTTTTCTATCGATGAAAGATAAGTGGGCTCCTGCAGGTTCGCCACGTGGTAGGATACGTTTTCATCTGCTTAGATCTTTTATGGGCCTGCAGACTCTTATCATAGCAATAGTATGTTCATATCTAGAACACTCATATTAGAATTTTCTGATTTTTTCCCTTTTATGTTCGACGCCGGCATTATGAGAAAGTAGTTTTCTACATGCCTGGAGTATTGCTTAAATAAGATATTTAAATGTTACAATTTTTTGTTTGGTGCCAAGCACAATATTAGCCTAGAGGAGTTCGCCCTTGAGGTCAGATACATCTGCCATTTTGAATGGATGCTCCAGGGACCTGTCTTATATTTTGTTTCTCTCAGGAACACCTTGTTAAATTTGGTGATCATGTCCAAAGTCAGCAATGCATGCTGAGTTTTGTGAGCTCTTTGGCTATATATTAGGCTGCATATTTTAAAGCTGTCACTGTTCTCATTGAATCTTTTGGTGTTATATTGATTTATTGTGTTTCTCTGTTTATGTATCCATGTGAGTTACACATGGCTACCTGTGCTTTTAGCAGTCTTATAAACACAGAGAAAACAGTGCCTTTAAACGGGGTGCCTAGGTGAAAATCCAGTAGATAACTTAAGGAAGACGGATTCCCTCTAATTAACTTATGTTCTGGCCCTTTTAAATTAATTTTTTAAAAATGCAATTTAAGCCATTTCATACTGCTTTGAAAGCTTAAGGCTATTTTTTTTTCTTTTTGCCCTTGTTAGGACTGCAAGTGTTACTTTTGCAAAATGTGTTTCTTTTCTCAAGATCAAAACTTATTTGTGTATAGTCTATTTTCTCAGAATTCTTAAGTTACAGCGACCATAATTGTTGAATACATATGATCCAGACACAGTATGCACCACAGCCTTTGAATACAGAGGAGACAGTTACAGCTATTGTGAGCAGACCCGTTTGTTCATTCCTAGTGGGTCACTGATGAATTGATTTGGCTGTAAACCTGCAGAAACACATTAACATTTTAGTTAAATTCAACAAACACTGAGCATTTGCCATGATCAAATCCTTGGGCACCTCTGGGTTCGAAATAAACTGTGGCACATTTCTGCTCCTGGTGGAGCCAACAGATTACTAATGTATAAGGCCATAGCAAAAATAAACAAGACATAACACAGGGACCGTATAAAGCACAGTCTGTGTGAGCATTCGGAGATGTGCAGAGCCTGAGAGCAAGAAGGAAAAATAAAATCATGAAGGAATCTGTGTCTGAGATTATGAAGGAACCCAAGTCCAACATTATCGTTGAGAGAAAGGACTGAGATGGCCTGGATGTTTTTAAGGTGGTCCGAGGTTGGGAGGTGGGAGAGATAAACTCTGGAATAGCAGGCCTTGTATTTATACGTGAGGAAATGCTTTGGTCAACCTGGGATGGACAGAGAGTATGCAGCACAGATATCTGGAAAGAAAAGGCAGAGTGGGCGGGCCATTGGCTGCATAGAATCCATTATGCCCACCAGCTAATGGGATACGAAGGGTCAGGGAGGCTGGAGTTCAAAGTTAACTCCAGGATTTGGAGGCTGAATGTCTGGAACTTTAACAGAAATTAAGAAATCAGGAAGGGTACCTGTTTTGGAGAGGAACACGGAGCAATTCAGTGGAAAAGGCATTGTGGGTGCTCTCTTAACCACTGCTCTAGTAAGCACATCTCATTTGATGATTAAACATGTGCTCAATACTAGTGTCTGTAAGTCTTCTAGTGATTATGGGAAGGTCACAGATTTCTTGGGCACCCGTGTTTATTGTATGTAAAGACAAACTCAAGTAGCGAGTCCTACACCTTCATGCTCTAGGTTACTCTGTGTGTCATATTGTGAAATAAACTTACTTTCCTCTTCCCGACCATCTCTCCTTCTCTTCTTGCATTGCATGGTGGGTAACCTGTGACGGTGTTTTGCTATTTTCCATGATGTCTGAACAGGAGCCTAGACCTACTCAGAAACCTTTGAATACTTTCTGTCTCCTCCCTGGGGATTTGAGTCTCGCGTTCCAGCTCCTTGGTATCTCTCAGGTGTGTCCACCACATTCTTGGTTCCCAGCTAAGGCTGTGTAGGGCTCCCCCATTCTCACTGGAATCACTGTAATGTTTCCTAGCAGTGGTTCTTTGTTGGCCCAGATCACTGCTACTGTTTCAGAGTTAACACGAGCACTCAGCACCTGTGTCGGAGTGGCTCCCTAAAACACAGCATCCTCTCTGAAGTGTATGTGACACTTGAACATGTCACAGCACCAGGATCTGCTCTCTGTTCTGTCCCATAGTCCTCTGTTAACTCTAAGCATTGTCAGATGCTAGCTGAAGCTTCCATGGTAGCAGGAACCAATGTTTGCACCGTGAGTCTCTCAGTTTTTTCTCCTTCTGTGGGCTACTCTAGCGAACTCTTAAGACCCTCTATTGCTATAGTCTTTTTTCTCATTCTCGTAATACCTTTTTTTTATGGTTATGACTGTGACTTTCTCATTATATTTACTGAACTAGGAGTATTAACTATGAGTAGTTAGTATGATGCTACTTATTCTGTAGGGATGTTGAATGAATTAATAAGTAAACAAAGACCAATAGAGCCTAGATTTTATTCTCAGACAAACTCATTGCTTAGTAAAAAGTTTTACAAGTAACAAATTTAAAAAGCCACCAATAGATGATTTCAATATAGTGTAATATAAGGCATTAAAACGTATGTTCCAGTAGGAAGTAATTAAAGGCTGGTTAATATCAAAGCCTGTCTTTTGACTCTTTAAACTGAACCAACTTTTTCCTTTTTTCTTTTTTCCTTCTTTTTTTTAGTTTTATAGGGACCTAAAAGAAAAGTCAGATGGGATGCATTGTGTTTCTGAACATCCATTTATCAGGTTTATGAAATTTGGGGACTTTGTTATTTTTTTCTTTTCAGTTATGAAATTCTCAAAATTCATGAAATTTATGAAATTCAGTTATGGATTTCTCTATGTCTAATAGTACTAATTTTTACCTCTTTAAGTTTTCTCTTTTATAACGAACTCGCTAAAAGCTAATCACAAAAATATGTTTTCTTTAACCTTTAAAACAATTCAGGAGGAAGACATTTAAAGAACTTGAACCTATAACTTTATGGCCTCTCAGCTATTAAATACTATTGTAGGATATTTTGCTTCATAATCTAGAATCAAAAGAATGTTGAAAATAATAGTGACTCCTGATACTAGAGTTACAAATTACAGCATGATATAGCTTTCATAGTCCCCATTAAGCGCTCACTCCGACTCAAGGATGGCCTCTATTGAACTGTTTCACATTTTTAAAAAATAAATATAATTGCAGCATTTCTCTTTTCCCTTTCCTTCTTCCAAACCTTCCCATACACCTCTCCCACTTCTCTTTTAAATTCATGATCACTTTTTTACTAATTGCTATTACATGTATACATACATACATACAACACACACACACACACACACACTTTGCATATCACCTACTCAGTCTCTATAATGTTGCTTGAATGTATGTTCTCAGACCTGATTGGTTGTGTCCCTCAGAGCACTGGGGAGCATGACTGAGAAGTTGAGGAGCAGGTAGGAAACCTCTTGCTGAAGCAGTAGGCATATTTACTGCTCTGTTCCAACCTCGGATAGACATTAAAATTTTTTTTTCCTAATACAGGAATGGTTTTGAAATCTGTTGTTTTACTTGATACATATAGTCAAGCAAAGCTACATTGTAGACAATGACGAAAACTTGTGGGAACAGAAAGTGTCTCTTTCTTTTGTCATGGCTACTCTCCTTACCTCCACATCACATTAACTGTGGTGGCATCCTCAAAGACACTTGTGAGCTGAGCCCCCATGCCTTTGGCAGGCTGTGTGTCCTGTGCTCCATCCCATTTGTTTTCCATCAACCCCGAGTCCCGCAGAATGGTACCCATCTAGGGACAGAATCATAAACCAGAACTAAGGAGGGGAAGAGGAGGGAGTGGATTGGGGGCTCTGAGGGCAGAGATTTCACACTTGTTACTGTCAGGGGGAAGTTGGGGCTGTTGAGGGTGTCATGGGTTTCACCTCACCGTGCCAATGACTGGCATGCCAAGATGTCTGAGTCAGGTCGGGGTTTTATAGATTTTGGCCAAAAGGCAGTTTCAATTGAAAAGTAAATGTTTGAAGGTGCTGACCATTGCCCTGGCATCCTCTTGCATTCTTTAGGACCTAACTTTCTCTCCCACCCTTAAGTAGGCTTAGATCAGGGGCAAAATTCAGGTCACTACCATAGTAACCACAGACACGGAGCACAAAGAAGAGCTGTTTGCCCTGATTTCTTTAAGATAGAGGGGAAAGGGGAGAACAGGGAACAGAGAGGACAGTGGAGAAGCCTGTCGCTGGGAGACAGGCAGTGTAGCCTTGACTCAAGAAGTGGTTTGTTTCTTAAAGTCCGATGTTACGATGTTACTTGATCTAGGGATTTTACTGCATCTTTGAAACAGTTTAAGAAGTTGGTGCCATTGATTCAAAATGCTATTTTAAAACCGACTTTCAAAATGACATGTTTTTAGGGCAACCATAACTGTCAATTTGAAGGATGGGATTCTGTACAAAAGAGCTAGTAAAATACCCTTAGCCATATGTGAAACAGGTTTAAGGCAATTTGTCATAAATAAATGAATTTGTCAAACGCATGTACATGTACACGCATGCACATTTTATTTATTTATTTATTTTGCCTCAGAGGGGGAAAATCCAGATTCTTAGATAATGACATATTGGTAATTTAATAGCACATCTTATGTATAAGAAGCTGATGCATTAATACTTTTGTTAGTAAGAAGCTATAGTTTTAAAAGAGATATTAATTATTCCTGTATGCCTGAAGGGAAGAATATTTGTTTTCCTGGAGGTAATCAAGACTTGCTGGACTTGGGTAAGTTTAGGAGGCTTAGCGAACAGTTGCTGTGAAAGCCGTTCTATATTCTGTCACTGAGAACATAGGCAACCCTGTCTTCCATGATGGCCGTCTCATTTCCTCCCTGCCTGTGCAAATGTTGGGTTTATAATGGGGATAGCTCTACGTGTAGATAATGTTTGTGGCCACGGGATACTTTCTCTCTGTCTTTTTGTCTGTTCACATTATACAGAAAAGTTTTCATATATATATATATATGTATATATATATATATATGTATATAATGTTAATGTTAAAGCTGGAATGTGCATAGTGTGTAGTAAACTATTTTCATTTTTCTCATTTAACTGTTTATTTTTTAAGTGTATCTGGCATAATCCAGGTATTTTTAAAAGAATTTCTCAAAAAACAGAATTATGAACTAGAATATTTAGTAATTAAATAATATGCTTTTGAGAAATGTCTACAAGTCCATCTACTTGGCATCTCTGTCTCTTTCTCTCTCTGTCTCTCTCTCTCTCCCTCCTCTCTCTTTCTCTGTGTCTCTGTCTCTCTCTCTCTGTCGCTGTCTCTCTCTCTGTGTCTCTCTGTCTCTCTCTCTCTCTCCCTCTCCCTCCCTCCTCTCTCTTTTGTTTAAAGATAAGGTTTTCTCTGTGTATATAGCCCTGACTGGCTGTCCTGTCTCTGTAGACCAGGTTGGCTTCAAACTCAGCAATTGCCTGCCTCTGCCTCCAGAATGCGGATTAAAGATGTGGGCCTCTATGGCCTGGCTCTGTCCCTCTTCTTAGATGCCATTCCTGCCCCTTCCCTTGTTTCCCTGGCAAAGGCTTCACTTATTATTTTTTCCTTCATAATTCTGTTTATAAGAATTATGCTATTCTCTTTCCTCTGTACTTTCCCTTAAGTACTTTCTCTGTCTTCCCATAATTCCTACAATACAGCTAAACTTTCTCAATAAATGCCTCAATGTAGTCGATGCCTTGCTCTCCTGCAGTTATTTCCAATCCCTTCATGAACAGAGACTGCCTTCTGGTTCTTTCTCTATCCCTATCTCTCAGCAGAGTAACTCACGGAGAGTAAATCACAGTTGCATAAATAAAATGTCTCCTCTGTATCTTTAGCCTCGTGCCACTTATATCATGAAGAACAGTTAGAAGTATGAGTTTCCGTTTTTGCAGCACTTCTAGTGTTAAATGTCTTTGAAATTCTATTCTTTTTTTTTTATTTTTGTGTCTCTGATGGCTTTAAAGAAAAAATAAACTCAATACATTATGCTTTAATGATCTTCAAGGTTAGGGGCCTAAATTTGAGGAATATTAGATAAATTCAAGCGTTTGAGCCCCCAAATACGTGGTTCAGGAGAAAGCTTGAGTGGTGATTTCTGCAGCCACCTTTTAGCATCCTTGAAGGTTAGGTGTGCAATCCTGCATGTTGGGTGGGTTTCAAGTGGGATCGCTTTATTGTGCATTCTTATGCTGTGCGACTACTCTAGTGTGAAACAGATACTTGATTCCAGAGAGATGCTGCCATTGTAAACAAGTTACTGTTTATTCTGTTTTCTTTCTCGCTGCTGCTTTTAGAGACATCTGAGAACCATTGAGCCCTCAGTTTTCCTATGTGAAAACTGGCTTTGAGCACGATCTCTCCTGTACCTCTGGGTCAGTGATACTTGAAAAGCATTTCACTGAACCATAACCTTACTCAGTGAAAGAGAAGGGAAGAATTTAAGAGTAAATAAGATGCCCACTGATGCAAAGGTGCTGCGAGGTGTGATAGTCAGCAAACATTGCCTTTATTGACTTGTGAAGTATGTATGGTATGTGGTTCTTTCAGATATTCCCTGCAGTAGCTTGTGACAGGTAAGTGATATGTGATAACTGTTCCCTTCCTCTCTGAATTTTCTTTTAGGGGAGGTGGGTATGGGTGTGTAGGTGTATGTGTATAGGTGTTTTGTTAAACATACGATTTGGATCGTTTTAGTCATCTGTAACAACCACAAATACTTCAGTCAAGTGTGTAATCTTCCCGCGTTAATGCTTCAGAGTTTGTTATATGAAATCATTCGCTCTCCTTAGCGCTAATTCACAGCAAATTATATCATCCTTTTCACGTTGATTTCATAGAGTGTTAAGTGCTATTTAAATCCTTAGCAGATATGAAGCCCATTTATTTCGCCCTAATCACTTAAAATAGCATGAGCTTATCAAGAGTTTTTTTTTCTCTCTATTTTATGTATATGCCAGTCTGTTCTTGACTCACAAGCATGCTTCTGCCTTTAGGTCAGTGGGCACTTGTCCCAGCCATGTTTTCTTTTTCCCCCCTTTCCCTAGTTTCTCTCAGGAACAAATGGCAGCACAGTTAGGCATTAGAAACCTGTAGCTGAAGGTGCTAACCTAAACATCAGGGCCAGGATATGAAGGAGACTTAATAGACTAATTAATTTGTCTGCTGCACCCTGACCTGGGAATTACACACAACAGGCTATGCTTAGGAACCCAGAGCCTCTGATCCAGAGTAGGGAAAAGGCGACTCTTGTGTGCTTTCTCTACCAACATACAATGAATACTGGGTTCTTTTTAGAAAATAGGTATTGAGAGTGGAGCCTGATTCTGTTAGATACCTCTGCAAGTACAATGCTGTATGGTTTTCGTTGTTATTTCAGTTCCCCTGTATTACTGTTTATGGTTTTAACAAGTAAAACCATCATGTTTATGATCCTAATATGGGTAAGGTGCTGACCTCCAGGGGACCACAATGATTACCATCATTCCGTGGTTTTTTTTACCTATTCTGATATGGTAGAATCACTGTAGCTCAGAAAAGACGTGAACATGAAGCTCAATTGACACTTCAAAATGTGTTTATACTATGATCTTCTCACTACGAGATCTCGGGATTCACACTTCTCTCGTCAAGAGGATTGGTTTTTCTTTCCTCTTATGCTCTCCACCTCATTTCTCCCTCAGAAAAATACTTTAAAAACTATAATTTAAAGCAGTCTGAGTGCCGTAAGAATTCATGCCACTGGATGGCAGCTGAATTAAGCAAGTCTGTTCCCATCAGCCTGCCATCCTGTGGATTCTGTATCTCCCTGCGCTGACTAAATCCATTCCTGTTTGAATTTTATTTAGAATGGTGCCTTAACATTTCAGTAGCTTTGGGCATTGGAAATGCTCACTAAACCTCAGACATTTCTTTTTTTTTTCGGAGCTGGGGACTGAACCCAGGGCCTTGCGCTTGCTAGGCAAGCACTCTACCACTGAGCTAAATCCCCAACCCCCAGACATTTCTTGAGCTAGGCACTCTTCCACGTATGGTCGATATGGTGGTGAGGACTGGCATTTTCTGATCTTGCTAGGGCTTGCATAGTGGAAGCCACCCACAAAGGAGAGGTGTAATGTAGGGGACACTAGAGGAGAAAAGCGAGGTTAAATAGATCTGAAGTCTCGGTCGTGAGATAATAGCCTCGGAGTACATGTTGATCTCACACAGTTGTTGGTGGTACCTTTACTTGAAGAAATATGGAAGAATTCATATCCTTCTCACTTCAGGATGGGAATAGTAGATAAATGGGGTATCTGGCTTAAAGAGTAAAAGCAATGTACCTTTATGAAGGTTCCATGTTGCTTCCAGTAGTTACCAACAGGGTACAGGCTTCACATTTCCCTCTCTGCTGTTTTTAAGATGCAAGGTTGCGGGGGCTGGGGATTTAGCTCAGTGGTAGAGCGCTTACCTAGGAAGCGCAAGGCCCTGGGTTCGGTCCCCAGCTCCGAGAAAAAAAAAAAGATGCAAGGTTGCTATCATAACTGATTTCTCCCCTCTCCAGGGGAGAATTTATCTAACTGATAGGACCCAAAGCATATTTGAGTCGGGTTTGCTCCCTGATGTCACTTAAATAAACTAAGAAAAGACTGAAGATTGTTTTTAACCACAGCGGATTATGCTGCAAGTGTCAGAGTATTGATGTGGTTGGTTGTCTAAATCATCGATACGAGAATGTTCCTCAAAGACGTTGAATCGTTGACAATAATAGAAAGCCATAAAGCCACTTTGGATGTGAAGTTAGCCATGGCAATTTGCTGATAAGAGTTAGGTAGGGCGTTGGAACAGCCATCAGAATGAACTCTGGGGTCAGGGAATTCCAAGAGAGGGTAAGCCGGTTTAAATGCTGCAGAGGCTGAATGACTGAGTTAGATTTTCTTTTTCTGCTGTCAGATGAAATTTTTTTGTCCCTGTTTTTCAAAGAAAGTGTGACGAGCAGATGTTGTTTGCACTCTTCTGCTTGGGTGGGTTTTTTTGTTTTTTTGTTTTTTTTTTTGGTAGGATCAGAAGATGGAATTCTCATGTGTCAGAATTTGTTTGAAAGACATTCCAAGATCTGTGAGTAGGTAAATGGTTTCCAGGTTAGGCCTTAAAATATTAATCTTGTCCTGTTTCTTCTTGCTGAGAATGGGTTTGCCCTTCCATGGAGATTCCTACTAGAAGCTTCTCATGGTGTTCTCGTCCCTTGCTTCTCAGACTCATTATGGACAGAGACCGCCATCTTGTTATCTCCTCACCTCCAGCTCTCAGTACACTGGTGGTAGGGTATTAATTCCTGTGCAACGAATAAGTAAACTCCGTGCTCTGTACAGTTAACACCCCCTAACTCGTAGTGTGAAAAACAATTCTAAGAGTATGAACTAGTTCCTATCCTCAGGTTAACACATGAAATAACCTGGGGTCCCAAAATACAGCACAGTATATACAAGTAAGTCATTTGAACCTGGACACTCAGCAGACATTGATACAGAAGAATACACACCAATGTGGGGGGGGAAACAGCAAATAGGCCTTGTGCACTTTGTGATGTTTCTGCATAGGGTGGGAGGAGTCTTTCTTCTATGGTTGTAGTGTCTTTACTGGGGTTGTTTATGGCAGAAGCTGTTCTCAGATCACATAGATCCGAAACACAAGACAAAAGCCCCAAGAGCAGATGACTGAGCCCAGCTTGAGCTTTGTCCTGAGCGTTTTCAGTGCTTCTGTAGAGATGGCTTTGTATGCAGTGCTGCTCCTGATAAATGGTTTTAAAGAGAATTGTGTATTCTGGCAGAAGTGTTTGTGCTATTTCAAGGAATAATTTAAGCGGAGTCAGAATAATTTTATTTTCATAGCCGCATGGAGATGCAGTGAAAGACAGCTTGAACTGTCAGGAACGTGAGAGGTATATGGTTTACTAAAATGGAATAAAGATTCCTTCTGCTGTCAGTCTTTGATGAAATAAACGCGCAATGCACTTCCCGTCTGCAGTTATATGGCTTTTGATCATGAGTGAGTGGGAGGAAGTAGGAAAGTTGACGAATGCATCATCCTTTCGTCACAGCTGTAAAGCAGACGTCAGAGCTTCTGGGTACTTATGCTTCATGTGCCCGAGACAAACCTTGGTTGTTTGCTTGTAACTAATCAACAGAGGGATTCGCTGTAGGAACCAAAACAAATTTGTTTCTCATACTAGTAAAAAGAGTTTTCCTTCAGCCGTAAATAAGGATATCTGAAACGTTTCATTTTTCAGCTGTAGTTACATAGCTGACCCTGGTGAGAGCTGCCATGTTTAAATATTGCCTTACTGTGGTTGGCTATCAATGTCACCAGCACCATACTTGAATTAAGCAGATCTGATCTGATAATGCTAAGTGATATGGCATATAAAATAATACTGTGTTATAGTTATAGGTAAAAGCTAGAATTTAGCCCAGTCAGATAATTAGGGTCTGATTTGAGACCCTAATTGTTTATTTGCATATTTGGACAGAATACAGCAGGTTGGGACCTAGAGAACTGTCTCAAATCTTCTCTCTCTCTCTCTCTCTCTCTCTCTCTCTCTCTCTTTCTCTCTCTCTCTCTCTGTGTGTGTGTGTGTGTGTTTGTGTGTGTGCAGAGTATGTATCTATTTTTGTAAAGTTGCTAATGGTCCTAAGGTACTATATTATCCTCAGTAGACAAGCTTTCACTATTAAATTTGGTCCTTCACTTTAAAGTGGAAAGTTAAAGGAGACATTTTTCTCTATTCCAATAATGGCTTCAATATATTCATCTCTAATATGAAAATCTAAGTCCTGAAACGTTTTGTGGCTTCAGGGCTAAACCCAGTGCTTTGCACCTCAGCACATTGGAGATCTGTGGTCTGCAGAAGAGATACACCCCTACTTTCTAAATCCGATAGCTTTTGAATACCATCAATTGGTAAATATCTATGCAAATCTTCCAAACTCTGAAAACCTCTAAAAGTAGAATCCACTTTGATCCCAGGCCTTTGGGGATGTATGTAAATTGCATGTGTACCATGTAGTATAGTGCTTGGTGAGTAGGTCCTGGAACCACCTGTGGGGTGGTTGTGAGGCACTCAGAGAACTCTGGCTGTGAGGCTAATAGCTGTAGCCAGGGAGTTTGTTTGCTTGAAGGTTGGATTAGCATGTTTCTCCTGCTTGAAGTGCTGTCCCACTTTGGTGAAGTGAAGCTTAGGTCTGAGCATCCTTCCTGTAGTCCTAGTACTTCCAGTATTTCCAATACTCCCATACTGGAACCACCAGATATCAGTTGCCGATTACGATGATAGGACAGTAGGGATTTATAACTTATAAAAAATGCCCTTCACTTGAAGTTAAATGGAAATGGCATTCCATAATTGATCTACTCTTCATTCTCAATATGACTAAGTCATTTGTATTAAATTTGACTTCAAAGTTTAGCCCTTTTAAAATATATTAGATTTTTATTGCAGTAATACCACAATAGTTCTAACAGTTATAATTTACATATTTGGCTGTTAAATTTTCTTTCTCATTCGTATAGCTAAAATTTTTCAAACTTGTATATAGTAAAATAATCAGGGGGTAGAGATGGCTTATTTGTTGAGAGTATGTACTGCAGAGACCCCGAGTGTGGTTTCCAGCACCCACATCAGGCCTACACCTGTTTGCAATTCCAGCACCAAGGGGTTGTTTCCATTCCATCTTCTGGTTCCCATGGTTACCTGCACTCATGTGCACATATCCACTCACATATGTACTAATACACATAAGTAAAATTAATTAAACCTTAAAAAATCAATAGTTATATCTGTTAAAGCCATTTAGGAACTCAGACGGTAGTTTGTTATGGGAGAATCTAGAATTAGGAAACTAGAATCCTCTTCTGCATCAGTATCTGTTCCAGGGTAGGCCATTTTCAAAACTAGTAGGTTTTTAATAGGTAGTTATAAACTCATGGAATTAATAGATTGCATGCAATAAATGCATGATTACCTTGCTTTTCTTTGGAGACCATGATTTAATTCATTACTCTTATGTAGATTGATAATGAAATGAAAACTTCCGTATATCCAGATGATTGTAAACACTCGTCTTTCAATAGCTTAAGGATCTGTACAGCAGTTTGGTTTATCTCTGGTCATAGTAGATTCTCAGACAATAGGAAGTGATGTTTTTAACTTTGAGGCATTAGTTGCGTTCAGGGAAGATGCTAAAGGCAAAGCTATTGCGTGAACCAATTACTTGCCCACAATGATTTTTTTTAACGAACTTATTAACTTATTGTATTGCTACCATAATGTTTATGGTGCAACTTACAGACTTCTACTGACTGGAGGATTGAATGGCTTGACTGTCTGGATGTGCAGTAGACTGGAACCTTTTTCCATGACGTCATGATTATGATAGGCAGCTGGCACTTGTGTGCATTTTACAGGTTGAACCATAGCGACTTCTCTGCTAATATAAATGGCAGGATAGCTTGATGCTTAACAAATGAAGGCAGATTCTGAGCTGTGAAAATGTTAACATGTCTAGTCATGATCTTCCCTGTGAGTGGAGCATATCACATGCCCAGTGGAAGTGAGCAGTACTCATGTAGCACATTGGCTCACGGGTTTTCCTTTCTCTCTTGTTCAGTGCGCCTTCTTGAAATAATATAGATTACGACTTGTGCCCATGTCTTGTGTACACACATCTGAATGAGGTATATCTTCAGTTGAATTTTATTTGAAAAGTTTGACCAGGTACTCTACGTATTAATACTCATTTTCATTCCTTTAAGCAGAATCACAAGAATTATGCCTCGTCCCGTGTCGGTGGAGGCATATCTATTCCTGCCAGGAAGATAATAATCTGGTGATAGGGAAATAATCATTTGACTCAATGCCTGTGAGTTATTTAGAGACAGAAGAGACATACCTATTCCTGTTCTGTATTAATTGAATAATGTGTTTGGTGAGCAGCCAGGCTTTTGGACTCGTCACATACCTTTGTTTGGCAGGACCCACAGGAGTATCCAGGGATGGTAGGGTAAGATTCAGTCATCGCAGTTGTCTGTGGCCTCTGCTCCTCCTTCAGGGTCCATTCATTCTTGCAGTTCATGCAGCGATGCTAAATTATGTGTTTATCAGGTGCTAGACGCAGGCCTGCTACTTCTCAAACGAAATGACCCAGCCTCACTGAGCGGCTGTGGTAGGGGGAATGATTGAAACAGGCCATTTTGAATCAGGCAAAGGAAGACATGTGCTGATTTTCTGTCTCTCCATTTTTCTTATCTCCTGATTTCCCATCATACTCTGAACTTGCCCTGTGTGGTATCCTCTGCAGGGACTGGCTACTTTCAGTGTTTTGTGTTTGAGAACTATAAGATGAGAGTCTATGGAGTCATAGTTTCTGCCTCTAAAGATTTCATCACTCGCTTGCTTTTTTCAGATTAACTTCCAAAACAGGTGCCATCCAGGGATGTGTGGGTGGACTTTCAGGAGGCAGGAGCTGAGGTCTCGCTGTGTCTAGGAGCTAAGGTGATGACCTTCAGTGGCCTTCAATGCACGCGACATTTTGTCTGAGCAGATGGAGGTGGACTATCTTCAGACAGGCTGGTACTGTCTGTATAGATGTTGATTTAAATAGATGACATGCTAACAGAAAGGATTTGGTCTTAGTGGTTTCTGTGTATTAACACACTTGATTCTCTCTGTACGCCTGAGGTGGTAATTACTGTTTTCTCCCTACTAATTGAAATATGTCTGACCTATCTAATAGATCTGAGTTAATTATGCTTTATGACTACACATATTTCCCATGTTCACAATTTTATAAAAACCTTTTAATTCCTCGAGATCAATAAAGTTGTATTCTAATCTATTATAATGAATGATACCTTAAATTTTTCCTATTTAGGCTTTAGACAGTCTTAAAGATTCCTTTTAAAACAGAATTTTAATGTTAAACTGCTCCCGATAAGTGTTTAATGGATTATCTAACACTCAAACATAAAAGGCTCACATAAGTTTGTAGTATAGGATTGTTTTCTCTTTTGTATAACCTAGGCCATTGTGTTAGGTTTTAATGGTTTCTTGTTCGTATGACTAAAAACGACTGATAACTCCTCTCCAGATTAAAAAGGATTAAATAGTGACTATGCCAATGTTTGCATGATAGAGTTGTAGAATTCCTTTCTATTTTTTTTGGGTGACAGTAACAGATCTGAATTTGCTTTGTAATGATAAAGATTGAAGACAACCAAAATTAATTGTATACCTGAGTGAACTGTGATAAAGAAACCCAATTTCTCAAGTCATACTTGCTACTAAAAAGAAAATTGCAGAAGAATTATAAAATGTTCATTGTGTGTATTTTAAATCCTTCAAAGGGGGCTACATCAGTTTCAGTCGGATTTGCATGAAGGGGAATTTTTTTAAATTTATTTTTATTTCAGGCGCATTGGTATTTTTGCCTGTATGTACGTCTCTGTGAGGTTTTGGATCTCTCGAACTGGAATTGCAAATTGCACAGTTGTGAGCTGCCATGTGGGTTCTGAGAGTTGAACCTGGGTCCTTTGGAAGAGTAGTCAACGCTCTTAACTGCTGAGCCATCACTCTAGACCCCTGGGACATCTTTTTCTCACGAGATGTAGGGTATACTTTCTATGGTATCAAAGAAAATTGCTGTTTCTGATAGAAATAAAAATTATGTAATAATTATTAAGTAGTAATTATTAAATAACTGGAGATGAATGTTGACTTTCGTGATTGAAGTTGATAGACTTTTAAGTGATGGGTCTCTGTGTTCCTACACGCACAGTCTCTGTCTTTTCACTCTTCTGTTCGTTTCATACCACGTCCGATCGTCATCAGGGCCAGTGTGAGTTCTTTCACGGGGGCCGTGTTGCGTGTGGGTATTGCTATCGCGTCCCTAGCTCATTCACAGATCTTTCTGTGGATTAGTGTTAACAATCTTGTATTTGAGTGTGGCTGTGAAACGTGATGCCTCGCCTAGGAGGCCTGCCTTCCATGGCGGTATATGAGGTGTGACTGTGAAGTGTGAGACTGATTCCACTTTATGGACACACTGTATGAAGTCTGTCTCCGGAGCGGTGCGATCTCATTTCACCGTTCATGTGCGAGAGTGTGTAGAAAGCTCCTTGTGTTTCTCTCTTCTTGCCTTTTCTCTTAGAGGACTCTGGGATCCAGCTCCTTCCTGAGAATGTGCTTTCCCTCGGGCCCCTGATTTGGTTTTGTTCTTTAGATTTTCTGTGTTTTGCCTGCCTAAACCGTGCTCTTTTTTTTAAATTTTTTTCATATTGGATATTTTATGTATTTACATTTCAAATGTTACCTCCTTACCTGCCCCCCTATCCCATCCCATCCCCCTCCTCCTGCTTCTTTGAGGGTGCTCCCACTCCCACCTCAACATCCTGGTATTCCCCTACACTTGGTCATAGAGACTTCACAGGACCAAGGGCCTCTCCTCCCATAGATGTCTGACAAGGCCATCCTCTGCCGCATATGCAACTGGAGCTATGTGCACTCTTTGGTTGGTGGTTTAGTCTCTGGGAGCTCTCGGGGGGGGGGGTCCGGTTGGTTGATATTGTTGGGGTTGCAAACCCCTTCAGCTCCTTCAGTCACGTTCTTTCATTCGTCACGTGGATGAACTTGCGATCTCTCACGTGTACTTAAATCTACAAGGCAGCACAGAACTTTAATTAGTGAATTCATGTCTACCCCTTTTATTGAGTAGAGTTTTATTGACTCTACTGAAGATACCTTACAATTTCCCCAACATCATAGCTAGTGTTACCAATCCTAAAATACCTCCTTTCTAAAGATGTTAAAATGTACAACAGTGAAGATTTCTGCATTAGTAACTTATGGTAACTTAAACTTAACAAGATTCCGAGTACCGTGTAATCATATTGATATTTGAAATGAAGTACAAAGTATACTTAATGTATACTGGAGCCAGTGTCAACACATGTATGTCAACATCCACTAGTATTTTGTTATATAGCTATTACCTATGTTCTTTAAAACAATTATCTCGCATTTTAGAGGTCATTATATAATTAGATTATTTCCCCACTTCCCTTTTCTCCCTTCTTTTTCTTGACATATACTCCTCCTTGCTGCTTCTCAAATTCACGGCTACTTTTCACGGTAGTTGTTGTAACATAATATACGCACACACATGTACGCACACATTCCTAAGCACACAAATGCAGTCTGCTCAGTGTGTACACTGTTTCTTGAATATATGGTGTCATGGCTGACCATCTCCACTCATTATGCTCTTCCCTGTTACCCAGCACCTCAGTGCCCCGGAGAGAGTCTGCAAACATGTCATGGGACCTCCTGAGATTGCGATTTGGTGTGTTAAAATCTTTCCTCCTCCCCACGTTTCTCTTAGATGCTGTTGTCATCATTGTCTGAGCCACATTGGCTATCTTTATAGGGACAACATTCTTCCTTGAAATGGAATATAAAATTTCTTGAGAAAATAGGCCGTCGGGTTCCATTTCATAAAGTTAATTTACTTCACAAAGTTCTGGAAATGTTTTGGCCAGTGAAGTTTTTGATCTTTGATTAAAATGTCAGGTAATAAAAATATTATGTGAGTTGGACCTATCTGAAATAAAATCTAGACTACAGAGTATGGCTTTAGTTGGCTTGGCAGCTTGGAAAAGTTTTGTGAACTTAGTATTTTTGAAGTCCTTCTAAAACTGAAAAAAAGAAAAAAAAGAGGTCAAAATGAGAGGTAATTTGCAAATTAATTTTCAAAGATTTAAATGTTAATTGAATTGTCTGTATGTTTTCCCCGTCAAAAGCTTAATAGTCTTTGAAGTAGTCTTAACTGCAGGGTCAATGTCTACACGTTGAATTATTACATGATTATAAAACCCAATAACCTCTTTTACCTCATTAAAATGGTCTGGAATGCTAAGTTTGTATTTTCTTTTGCAAATAGGAAAGGGGTAGACATGAGGCAAATCATTAAGACGTCAGTTTTAGACTGGGTGGTGTGGCGAACAGTTTGGTGAGGCTGAGAGGGGGGGGTGATGAATTTGGGAACTTGGTTAGATAGCGAGACCCTAATTGCAACAAAGTTTAATCTCATACAACTCAACACAGCAACAAAAACAAACACAGATGGCACTTTTAGTAAGTATTCAGTGTTTATTATTAGTATTAATATTAGTATTAGTAGTATTAGTAGTACCATAGTGTATCTCCATGGGAGAGTATATGTGTATGTGTGGCAGTGTGCGTATCTGTGATTGTGTGCGCAGAGGTCAGAAGAGTTTCTGGTGCTGTCCTCTGTTATCCTCTGCCTATTCATTCTGAGGCAAGTTTTCTTCCTGAACCTGGTACTTGTGGGATTTCTCTTCCCCTGATTACATCCAAGCTAGCACCTGCCAGTAGTCCTCAGGGGTTACATAGATATACTGGGCTTGTTTTGTAGGTGTTGGGGTGTGAATCTCATGTCTTGATGGCATGGCATATTCTCTCTCCAGCCCTCTGTATCATTTTCATCTTTGAAAATCAAATCATGACTCAATAAAAGTTAAGGTCATGTGCTATGTACAATTCTAAGTAAAGCTCTTACTTTAATATATATATGTGTGTGTATATATATATATATATATATATATATATATATAATTATCAATGGGCATAGTATTGTGTCTCATTTCTTAAGTCCAAGAACCATTTCTCAAGATAGCTTGGGGATGGTGCAGTGAGTATCCTACACTGCTTCACATTTTTGTAATATGAGATAGTCATGTTAAAGTATAATAAGAGAGAAAATATTTGACATTTTGAGACAAATTAGGCTTTAGGGTATGCTCTAATTTTAACAAAAACAAAAGCTATACTGTTCGTAGCCAGAAAACCACGTATCTTGGAGTTAAATGTGGAAAACATTTATAGTGTTGTATAGTTTTATTACTACAGACAGAAGGAAATACTTTATGAAGTACCTTCCAGCTAGTGAGAAATGTTATACAGGCCAACAGTAAAGAGGCATATGAAAATATTTCTTTCTTTAGCGAGAATGGGTGATAAAACCTTGAGATACTGAGACATTCACTTTTTAACAAATGGGGTCTTTTTCTGGGTTTTATGTGGAGCAGACAGCTGGGCAAGTAGGAAGGCTTTGGGAGTTAGAATTGTCCTTGACAAGAGGGCTTACTTTATTCCTTAACAATCTCCCTGGCTTGCTGGACGGCTAAGATATCTGGAAGCCAAGTCAACACCCTGCTATACTGGCCAGAAGTCACACAAATCAATCGTCTTCTGGGAGCTGAAAGAATGCCATAGCAAACCTGTGTGTTCCCTGTTGATTTTGGTTGGTAGGAGAGAGAACTGAACCTCTTTCCTGCCACCACTGCAGCCTTAGGGAAAACTTTTCCTTGTTCCCGGGGTGGTCAAGTGAGAGATTTCAATTATTTTCCTTGAAAACACTTTTTAGAAGTGTTTCTTCTTTATTTGCTGTTTTCTTAACAGGCTAGGTTTTTTTTTTCCATGTCATACTTAAACTACTTACACTGCTTTATAAAAACTTTTTGATGTCATTCATAATGCTATCACTACTGATCTGAAAAACTGTATGTTAAACTTGCTCAAGCAGTGCTCACAGGTTGTCATTGTTCAAGGAAAAACGAAGTGACTTCTGTTTCCTGTACCATTAGGTCATAGTATTCTTTTGCTTGCCTCTATGATTTTCAGTAACTTGAGTATTTTTAAAAATTAGTAATATTGAGCACTCATTGTAAGTTCTTGGTGTATGCATGTGCATGTGCACGCGCGTGTGTGTGTGCATGTGTGTGTGTGTGTGTGTGTGTTTTCACATGCATGCCTGTTACAGCGTCATATGGAGATCAGAGGACAATTTTGTGGAGTTCGTTTTTTTCTACCTTCCTTTGGGTTTTAGGCACCGACCTTAAGTCACTAGGCTTTTTGTGGCAAATGCCTTTATTACTAAGCTGGCTGTTTTACAAACTCTTATGAGTATTTCTGTCTTAGTCTAGCACACCAGTGTGATTCCTCTTAGTTTTATAAGCTTATTTAATGCTTTTTAGATCCCAGTATGTGTTAGAAAATATTACACCTTTGTCTGCAAACCAGTAGCTTCAGACTGGTCATTGCCTGTCTTCCCATCACTGATCTCTGAAGGGTCCGCCATGCCACCCCTGATGAAGCCATCAATGACTCCCAGTCCTTAACCCTACACAGCATATGGACTAATACCAGCTTATTGGCATACCATGCGAAATGTTGTGTGATGTGGTCAATCCCGGTGACACTATTTCTTTTATGAGCCAGGCACATTTTTTTCTGTCCTTGAATAGACCCAGCAATGGTGATTTCTGGGATTTTGACCCAGCCTTTTTCCTTTTGCTGTTATTCCTTAGCTGAAATAACCTTCTCCTCCACCTGCACTTTTTCTGTAAAGCCTCTTCTGCCATGATAACGTGTCTTCAGGCCTTTCTGGAAACTGCAAATGCCGCTTTCACTGTGAGGCGACCCTGCCTCCTCTCACTTAGTTCTTCAAGGGCTCTGCTGTGTGGCCTCCGTGGTGTTGTTTGGCCTTTACATTTATTATTATTCCTGGGTTTTGCTTCATGCAATCATTATGCCTCTATTAGACCCAAATGTTCACACAATATAATTTTGTGGTCTTGAAACCATTTCTTATGGCAGTCAGTGTGGTGTGTGTGTGTATGCGTGTATGTGTGTGTGTGGTATATGTGTGTGTGTGTGTGTGTGTGTGTGTGTGTGTGGTATTTGAGTGGTGTGTGTGTTATGTGTTTGTTGTGTATGTCTGGTATGTGTGTGCTGTATGTGTTGTGTGAGTGTATGCTGTGGAATGTGTGTGTGTGTGTGTATGGTGTGTTATATGTGTGTGTATATGAGTGGTGTGTATGTTGTGTGTGTCTGGTATGTGTGTGCTGTATGTGTTGTGTGAGTGTATGGTGTGGAATGTGTGTGTTGTGTTGTGTGTGTGTGTGTGTGTGTGTGTGTGTGTGTGTGGTATGTGTGTATTATTAATAGCTGATTAATGACTTTCTACTTTCTGGTTTATCTCCGTCTAACCCTAGACAGGACTTGCATATTTTACTTGCCCAATATATACTGGCTTTTTATTGTATACTATTTATACTGAAAATTGATAGTTGAATTAATTGATTCATTTGTTGAGGGCTTTCATCTTTTCTGTCATGTCAGTAATTATGATTATAATTAATGTATCCAGGAAGAGTGTTTATTTTTTTTTAATGTGGAAACATTCTTTCCTTTAATAAGAGTCATCAGAGGTTGACTGCAGAAAGTGACCAGAACAGAAATGTCACATCTAACATCTCTGTCCCAGCCTCCCACCATACTCTGAAGATGACTACTGGGCTTGCAGAATCCCCAAACACTTCTGTCTAAGAGTGAATGGGAAATTACAGCGTAAATAGAATTGGCTGCTATGGCAGGAGCCACATGCCCCCGCCCTTGATGTTTGAGTTTGGGCAAACCATTTAGCCACTTTTAATTTGATTTTTCTATCTTTGGGAATTTAGATCCATTCCATACATTTCTTCCTAGATAAATAAATATATATAACATTCCAAACTTATCTGTGCCTTGTTAATTAAAGCTTGGCTACCCCATTTTATCATCAGCATGGTCTTGCCTCTGCTACTTAAATACTAAAATATTCCCTAAGACCAATCTAATTTCCACCTCACAGAGTCTTTTGGGCTCTGTTTATCCTTCTCGGCATGCATGTGCTTTGTCCTCAGGATGTAAATTATACCCTGCTGCACAGAGCTCCTCCGTGTCCTTTAACAATGCACACTTTACTAAGCAACAGCGCAGGCCTCACCACCTACATTTGAATAATGTAAGCTCCTGACGTCATTTCAAAATATTGAGGCAGGCTCTCATGTGTGTACTTATCTTCTGATAATTATTTGTGTTCTATTGTACTCCCGTGTTAGGGTCTTTCCTTGAGGGTTTTGACTAGCTGCATTTACTGAACTGTAGAGAACTCGTCCTACATTCATTCCTAAGTACATCCTATCATTGTTTCCTCATTGATTCCTCAGCTGAAAGTTCAACACCATTTGAGTTGCTCAAGTTATAAAAAGGAGAGGAAATTGTGCTTTCAATTTTTGCTATAAGATTGCACTTCAAGCCAGTTTATGCTAGGTAAGCAATCCATTAGACTTTTCTTTGTCTGCACTTCGTTCGAGAGGAGGAGAGAAGACAGGCAGGCGTCTCTGGAATTAGACATCTGAATGTAAGACTGACTGAGAAGGAGGCCTGCATGCTTTTAGCCAGATCCCCCCACCCCAGTCCCCCCACCACACACTTTTTTAAAACAAGGTTTGCTATGTAACCCAGGGACACATTTGTGCCTGAGATTACATGTGTGAACCAATTTAGACTTCTTAGTTTTGTTGTTATTTATTTATTTATTTCAAGGAAATCTTTGTTTTAAAATGGGGATAGGGACCCCTTTCTCAGAATCACTGTGAAGATTATTTAAGCTAACATGTATTAGATGCCTGGCTTACTCTATGAACTTCATCGAGGTTAATTGTTTTAATGTTATTTCTTAAAACTCAAGAAATCTGGGGTGTGCTCCCTAAGCTTGAATATTGACGAGAACCATTGGGAATATAGGCGTTCAGATCTATCCATTTATCTTGGGACCTGAGTTATGTAAGTTATTTTGAATTGAATTTACAAAAGTTAACAGGATATTTTTCTCCAATCCTACAAAATTTCCTTTGGCTCTAAGCATGAAAAGACACTGAAAACAAACGAACAAACAAACAAGAAAGGACATAGTAACTTAACTTTGGTTAAAGCTGCTCCAGTTCTGCAAGGCTGACTTTTCTGGATTTATCTGGTGGCACACTGGAGAAGTGTTCTTCTTGTTGAATGTATTTCAAAGAAAACATGTTCTGATTTAGCCTTTAGACTGAGAGAACAAATTGTGCGTGTCTGTTTTCATGTTTATACATAAACCCACTGAAGTCTTGATACAGTAAACACCTGTTTTGGCACTCATCAACTCTGCTGAGTGCAGGAGGAACAGCCCTGTGGTCCAACAATGGAACATCTGTGGGGCCAGCGAACACAGGCACATTGGGGAGCAAGTTCCTCGGCATGGAGGGAGTCAGGCGGGCACTCAGAGAGCCACACAGCTGCAGGAGAAACAGAAAACAACAAACAAACAACAACAGCAACAATAAACCAAGCAAACCTGAGTCTCTCAACACAAAATCTTGGCTTCCAGGATTTTTTTTTAATTTAAATATTGGCGTTGAAACAGGATGAAATTTGATCTGTGCAAGGTTGCAATATCTTTCTCACTACACACGGTAAAACAACACAACCTTTTGGGGATCACTGCTTCCTATTTCCTGGTTTACTGGTAACTTTTCTTGTTTGGGGCATACATTTCATATAACACAGGTCGGAGCTAAAAATCAGCTTCTGGCTTACCTAATAAGTCTGATATTTCTGACTTATAAATGTTTGGATTTTAAAATTGCATGCAAAATGTATAGATTTATCTGTATATATGTGAGCACACCATTGCTGTCTTCAGTCAACTTGGCATTTTATTGATTTTTAAAACCACTCCTCTTCAGACCATGAGGCAGGATCTTCCCATCTTTCTCCAGGTGGAGACTCAGTTTCATTCATCAAGGAGAGGAAGAGGGACCTGGGACCCTCTTCTTTTCAGAAAAATTGCAATCATAGAAAAAAAATAAGACCAGGAGTAATTACAACACACATCAATTAAGTTTATAAGAAAATGCAATATTCATAACAAACAAACACACACACACACACACACACACACACACACACACACACACACACCATGCACACAGGCACAGTCACACACATAGCATGAAAACTTATGTCATCGTATTAAAACTGTAGAGAAAAAAATTCAATTTTAAATTAGTCATAATGATATGTTTTCAATGGAAAATTGTTCTGTACGCGGTGGGTATTCTTTGAGTAATGAGCTACACGGAATGGTGTGGGAAATCTCCCAGGACCTAGGTAATTTCAGAACCTTTACTCACTATGCGTATGAGGCATAGGTGTCTTCAGTAAGATTTATGACTTGACTTTCATGCATGAAAAAGCACTACATTTTATTAGTTAAATTTAGAGTGGACATAAAAGTTGAAACCTAAAAGTTTGACGGCTAACTTCGTTATTTCTAGTCGCTGCAAACATTCGACATGGCAGATTTATACTGGAAAATGTCCGCGAACTGAGTCAGCTGTTCCCAAGGAGATAGTACTGGGGAGTTAAAGAGCTGACTGTCGAGGTCCCGTGACGGGAGAGAGGGCCTTTGGAGAAGCATTAGTCGGTTGGTCATGGAAAGATTATTCTATCTGGGAAGGTGACAAGATGAGGCAGGAAGGAGTGTCTGTGCTGTCGTTTTGTATCTACATGGTGGGGAGCTAAGGACCCATGACAAAGTGTCTCAGAGTTGTCTTGTATGAAAGCTTCAGGGGGAGCCACATTGACTATTAAAGGGCACTCCCTGCTTGCATTTTTTTCACTGAGGCTAACTAAGTCTTTTAAGATACATCAGCTCCGTTAGATAGAGAATTACTGTTAATGCCATCTTGTCTTGGAGTAACAAGGACAAACGTTTAAATAGAGATGGCTTCAGAGAACAGTATGGGGAACAGAGACTGCTGCAAACTGAGCTCTCCTGCTATACTTGACAGACATCAGTCCTAGTTGCATAAAGTTGGAAATTGCGTTGCATTTTAGTTAGCCTAGCAAAGAGAATTTTCTGTTAAACGGTTGTTAAATCAGGATGCATATGCTACTGTGAGGACAACTTTGGGAACATGAGGGCACATGAATTCTTAAGTAGTCATTGTTTCCTTTGTGTCACTGGAAGGTTGTCAACAAAAGGTTGTGGTAAAAACACACTAGTGGTTTTCATATGTTATCATAGTAGCTACACTTGTATAATCCGCACATAGGGCCTTTCACTTCGGAAGTTCTCTTTTTGGAATACTGTTATCCACTTAATCACATTTCCATAGTTTATTTTGTTTTATTTGCTCAGAAAGCACAAATACTGACAATGGAAGGGATAGCAGTTCTGGCAATGGTGCCCACGTACCATCCCACGTCCCTCTTCCTCTCCTTGATGAATGAGACTGAGTCTTCACCTGGAGGAAATGGGAAGACCCTGCTTCATGGTCTAGAGAGGAGTGGTTTTAAAAATCAATAAAAAGGCAAGTCAGCTGAAGACAGCAACAGTGTACTCACATATATACAATAAATAAACCTGTTTTTGTAAAAGAACAATAATATCCTGAGTTTTGAACACTTTTTTGTTGTTGTTTAAAATTAGGCACTTTTCTTTATCAGGCTTGTGAGTTGCAATGAAAAAAATGAGAAAGAAAAACTTTACACTAAACTATTAGCATGGGACATTGAGAAGCCAGTCTCTTCCTCCCTTCACTTGTAGCTGGTGTCGAAACTCAGCAGCAATTCCATGGAGTCCTTCGTTGGTTGACACAACCCCATCGGCTGCTAGTGCTTAAGATCCCAGTCCGTTCTGGGCTAAGTCAATGGAAGCGCACGAAGTTGATCTAGTGTTGTTTGCAGGCAGTAGTATTATCCTACCTGCTTTCCTCTTGTCTTACTGGAGCATAGTGACACAGGCATCAGATCCAATGCCATCCCTGGCCTATTACAGCACATTTACTACTTTCAACATTTAATGCTTTAGGAATATTACTAATTGTCCAGTAACACAATCAAGACCTTGAAGACTCTGATCTCTTCACATACTTTTAAGTTTGGGTTTTGAAATAGGGTCTCATTCTGTATTCCGTGCTGTCCAGGAATGCTTACAGAAACATACAGTTAATAATGAGACTAGAAACAGACTGGACAAGGCAGAAACACTGGAGTCAGAGCTCTGAAGGGCTTCATCCTAGGTATTCCTTTGAAGGGATTTACTAGCTTATGATACTTGCCTCTATTTAAAAAAACAGAGATGATGCTGACTTTGAAGTATTTACAAGTTAGAATTAGTAACAACATTTTTGAAGACCTTTGTAAATTCTAAATAAATGTTAGTATCATGATATTAAATGGTTATCATCACTCTTTGCTTATGTATAACTTTTTTAATTTAAACTTTGAAATTATGACTCTTGACCTTGTTAAACTTCCACCAATAGGATTGGTGAGAAAAGTTTTGCTTCGTGCTGACATAATAAATACTACAGTCATGCATCTAAGTCATTTGCCAGAATCCTCAGGTCAGTCCTCACTTCTAAAATGAGTAAAATGTGTAAAATGAGTATTTCTTTCCCAACTCTTTTGAGAATTGAACACTACTAAAACTTGTATTGATTCTCTCAGCTCAACTCATGTGACCTTTCGTTTGTCATTTTCTCACCCTTTACTAAAATGAAGAAATTAAGATCAGTGTCATAGTTGCTGTCCCGTGCTTAAGTATTTATTTCTCACCAATTTGTATGCTTTCTTAATATACTAAGCCTGTTAGCATTTTTATATTTCTACAAATATATTCATAGCTTTGAATTAATTTTATTATTAAAACGTTTATAGAATTCTTTTAAATCTTTTTTTCCCCTGTAGAATCTCATTTTATTACTTCATTGACTGCCAGCATTATTAGACTTACAGTATAGAATTCCCTATTCCTGGTCTCGTTCAGTCTTTCTATGGATGGTTTTGAACAAATATTCTGGTTTTTATTATGTTCTGACCATTTGTCTGTTTTTTAGAGTGTCTTAACCAGAGAACAAAGTCTATATGGGTATTTTTAAGACTTCCTTTGTCAATGCAATCTGAGTCTCTTCAACCTAGCCTGAAGATGACTCTTCAGACAAGGATAAAAAGTAGTCATATTCCTCACCAAAATATCACAAAAACAGTCTCTAGGTCAGATATTGAAATTCTCCACTGAAATTTCTTGGGCCAGGTCCACACAATTCATACCACTCTCTCAGTAACAAAATCTTCCAAATTCCTACTAGGATAGCCCATTACGCCCCATTTAAAGCATTCCACTGCTTTCTGAATCTAAAGTCCCCAAATCCACATTCTTCCAAACAAAAACATGGTCAGGCCTATCAGAGCAGTACCCCACTCCTGGTACCAAGTTCCACCTCTGTTAGGGTTTTACTGCTGTGAACAGACACATGACCAAGGCAAGTCTTATAAAGGACAACATTTAATTAGGGCTGGCTTACAGGTTCAGAGGTTCAGTCCATCATTATCAAGGCAGGAGAAGGGCAGCATCTAGGCAGGCATGATGCAGGAAGAGCTGAGAGTTCTACATCTTCATCTGAACGCTGCTACTGTAAGACTTAGCGGCAGCTAGACTGACGGTCTTAAGACCATATCCACAGTGACACACCTACTCCAACAAGGCCATACATACCTCCTAATAGTGCCTCTCCCTGGGCAAGCATATATAAACCATAACACAGATCATGGCAATCTCTGGTAGCATAGAACTACAGCTGTTTTGTGGCCTCAGTTTCTGTGGGTTAGGAATTGGTGGAGAGTTGGGTTATTTGCATCTGGTCAGGGTTTCACAGTTGGTCAACACTGAAGTGGAGCAAATAAGGCAGGTACTAGTTTGGAATCTGTCTCTTTATAGAAGCCTGGCCTTGTCTATTGTGCTAACTGAATTTGCTAATTTGGGTTTCTTCATATTTTAGGAGTCAGCAGCTAGTACAGTAGCTGAGTGTTTCAGGGAGAGCACTGACGTTGTCCAGGAGAGATCTCTCTGCCTTTTATGTTGTGATTATGAAATCAGAGAACTTTGTCTGCGCTATGGTCAAGAACTCTAGGTTGGGCTGTAGAACAGGGGTATTACTGTGGTCATCTTTGGAAATCATGATCTTCCCTCCTTTTATCACAACCACTTACAGTACTTTAGGTAAAGCATTTTTGTTGCTTTCAAACTCCCAGTCTCATTCCACCATGAGACACATTTGCTATCCAGTGTCTTGTGTTTAAGCCAAATACGGGGGCAAGCAAGAAGTGGATGCCCCTGAGTACTGAAAAACTGAGCCCAAGGGTCTTGTGAGCACCTTTGACCCAACCAAACAAGCTTCCTGCTTCCCACACAGTCACATTCAATGTTGTACAACTGTCGGTATTCCGTATTGCTCTCCCTGTTCACAGGAGAAAAGGAACTGTACCAGTAATCTGATGGCCATATAGCCATTTACTTGATGAGGCTCCGTCCTTCCAGACAGTGTTCATGGTGACTCTTGGCTCTTACCTCTGTGCTCTGGATTCATCTTTTGGGTTATTAGTCTTTTTCCAGATGTGGCCTGTGTTTACCACTGATGACCCCATTTCTTTCTAGGCTTGAGCATCTGGGCGTCTAAAGGCAACTTTTATTTTAACTTTTGTTTCTTTCAGTTCCAAATAATATTATTCCCTAACAGTCTCTTAAGGTTTCTTATGAATCTATTTACAAGTCACCATATTAGCAACCCGCTCTCTTAGCAAAAAGTGACATGCCCCCAATTTAGAGATAATTACTTCATTATCAAAAATTGTTCGCTGTGAGGGTACTGAAGTAAGGGCACTGTAGGATTCTGAGTAGCCCCTTTTAGTAGAGAAAGTCAGCTCTTGTGTCTTTAAGAGTCATAGGAGACCTTTTAACTGCATTACAGCACCTGAGTCCCGACTCACACATTCCTAAGTGTAATAAACACTGTTTTAGTTACTGTCTCCCCTTTATTTCTCTTCTGTCGATGCCTAGCTCCAACTAGTCTGATACTCACTGTCATTTTTAGACACTTTTGTTTCTGATGTGTGATAGAGGATGCAGAAAAGTTTTGTCTTCAACCCAGCAAACCTTGTCTTTATTTTAATTAGCTCCTATACAGCTTTTTTTTTTAACTTACTCAGTTCTATCCATGACTTAACGGACTAAAAAAAGCCAGATGTTCTTGTCAGATTCTGCTTCAAATCTTCTTAGTTGGATACCTAGAGCCCATTAGGTCCATACTCTGTCTCAAATGGCACTGGGCTAAGCTTATTTCTACATTTTCTTCTACTCTAAAAGATGCCTCACATTCTAGTTGTTGTAGTCTGGAGGCAGACCCAGGAGGGGTTGAAGCAACAAGGAGCTGTCCAGTCATACTGTGACTCATGGTAGGTGCTGGGTTTTGTACCTTGGTAGGTTGGTCCTTGTAATGCCATAGTATCCTCTGGAGGGGAAGGCTGTTCAAATGGTAGCTAAAACTTTCCAGAGCTGTGTGCTGTTGAGTAAGGTGCGACATGAATCAAATTTTATGATCTAGTCTTGGAACTCCTAGAATGTCACATTTGCAATGGTCATAAATTCCAAGATTGAATGAGAAGGAACTGACAGCCTCCCTCCTACACTCATCCCCCCCCCCCCCCGCTCTGTGGGAGGAGTCTTTAAGGCACACTGTAGTTGTAAGAATGTTCTGGGTGGGAGAGATTGTTTTTTCCTACTTTAAAAATTCTGCCACTGTGATGGGCTTAAAAAAAAAAGAGGATTAGAATTTGGGTATAGAAGTGAGAATTGATTTGCTAGGAACTAGGAGAGGGGAGTAGATATGACCAAGTACATTAATGTAATAAGAATATTTAAATCTGCCACATATCTTTAGATCCAACTTTACAAATTAACTAAAGTTGGTATAATGTTGATGTACTTAATTTTGTGTTAAAAGAAAAACCTCCTAGATCTTTGCTTTTCACAATCAAATCTTGTTGTTTAAACATTTGGTGAGCTTCTATTTGAAGCATCTGGTGGTATCCTTACTTTTCTACTTTTTTTCTCTTGCAGAAGCCCAAATAATGATTGTGGGTGACACATCTTTTTTTTTTTAAATGTTTTTTGTTTTGTTTTGTTTTGTTTTGTTTTGTTTTTTATTAACTTGAGTATTTCTTATATACATTTCGGGTGTTATTCCCTTTCCCGGTTTCCGGCAAACATCCCCCTCCCCCCTCCCCTCTTTATGGGTGTTCCCCTACCCATCCTCCCCCCATTGCCACCCTCCCCCTAACAATCTAGTTCACTGGGGTTTCAGTCTTAGCAGGACCCAGGGCTTCCCCTTCCACTGGTGCTCTTACTAGGATATTCATTGCTACCTATGAGGTCAGAGTCCAGGGTCAGTCCATGTATAGTCTTTAGGTAGTGGCTTAGTCCCTGGAAGCTCTGGTTGCTTGGCATTGTTGTACATATGGGGTCTCGAGCCCCTTCAAGCTCTTCCAGTTCTTTCTCTGATTCCTTCAACGGGGGTACCTATTCTCAGTTCAGTGGTTTGCTGCTGGCATTCGCCTCTGTGTTTGCTATATTCTGGCTGTGTCTCTCAGGAGCGATCTACATCCAGCTCCTGTCGGCCTGCACTTCTTTGCTTCATCCATCTTGTCTAATTGGATGGCTGTATATATATGGGGGTGGCACATCTTTTAAGTTATATTAAGGTCTTAGCCACACTGAATATATGAATGGTAATAGTTTTGTTTGGCTAGCTACTGAAAAATTTTAATAAAAGAGAGAAACTGTCACTCTGAAAACTACATCCTTTCCTAAAATTTACCTATGCATCGCTCTTTTCTGAAGATCCCAGTGATTCTTAAAATTAGTCTTGTAAGGTATCAATAGGCATATGACTGAGTCTCATGAATATGCATTTTGGAAGCTTCATTTAGCTCATGAGGCTCTAACTGTGAGCCTTTCTTTACTCTGGGCCACACCAGCCTAGCCAATCTTCTCTCCCTGGGGTTATGTGGGCCACATGAGCTTTGGCAAATTTGGAGCTGTTTTGGATGTTTAGTCTGGACCCTTTCATTGCATCTTATTGCCTTGGATTCTTCTTCCCTTTTAGCCATAGCCTCACCCAGTTTGCTTCTTGAGAGACTGCCAGAGCACAGCAGCATTCATGATCTAAGATCCAGAAAATGGCTATGCGTGTGAAAGATGCACACAATTTCTTTGAGCCTTCAAGGGACTGTGTTCTGTGCAGCGCTCTGAAATGAATCACAGGTGACACCAAATGAATAGAGAAGCAGGGCAAATCATCTGAGCTCACCACAATTCTTGCACCTCAGAAGTCACATATCTTGGCTATTGGCGTGGCTTCTGACAATGAAAAATCTAGCCATCCTGAAGTGAGTCAGTGTCCTTAGAGGAACCAAGGCCGTCAGCTATAGTTTTAATGCGCTCTACTGCTGGAGTGTTGCATAATCTACCGCAGTATGTTAGGTTGCAACTTAATTGTGTAGTCGAGGTTATGCTCTGTGGCATAATGGAATGCTAGGAACTGGTGAATGTAATATGAATGTGAATATGAATAGTGATATGTAATATGAATATAATATGAACGCTAGTGAAATTGTGGGTGTGGTTCATTTAATAATTGGTAATGACTTTTTAGACTTTTGAATTATCGAGCTTATAGGCAGTTTGAGTAAAATGTGTTTTGGATAGATATCTAAAATATTACCATTGACTTATTGGGTGAAATTTTAATTAAGTTTCCTCAAGTAGTTCTACAATTTAACATGATAACAGGAGATCAAGAGCTGCTGCACTGGGAACTTGCAACCGTGAAAGTAGATAGGTCTGTTCCTTGGGGTGTGACTTGTCCTTGACATGTTTAACCTACAGTGTCCGATGTAGGTTATGAACACTCAAAAGGAGCAATTCTGAATAGTGTCATGTGTAACCATGGTTCTGGGTGTTTGAAAAGTAGAGACAGTAGGATTGTTAGAGCCTAGGAGATCATGGCTGGTCTGGGCAACCTAGTAAGATTCCATCTCTGAAAAAGAAAGTCATAGTAAGGAAAATGTATCTTATTTTTTTTGTGTGTAGTCTTTACAACAGAAAGCTATTTACATGTTACAAGCCAGTGTATTATAGAACGCTACAGAAAGACTACAAAAAATCTGAGTCACTACATTGACTCATTCTTTATTTTAGAAAAATAGTCAATGATTTATATCATTTTTATTCTGAATGAATGATAAATTTGTTTACCAAGAAATACATTCCTAAGGTATAATGCTCTTTTCAAAAAAATGTCTAGATAGAGTTTAAATAATTTGGTGCATTGTAAATTTTAAGTGAAACTTTTATCTTTCAGTGGACAGTTACGTCATTGAACTAAAATTTGAATTTCTTGCACTGCCATAAATTAGTGTGTCTGGGCTAGACAGTTTATGTGGACCCCCTGGAGAGCTTCAGAGAATACTCACATCCGGGATTACTGCCTTGACTCCAGGCCTGATCACTTATGGATATGACTCAGATATCTGCATTTGTGAAAACTTCCAGGTGGTTTTAATGTACTACACATTTTAGAAGCCACTAGCTGGAAACAACTTCATCCTTCAGCCTCACGCATTGGACTTCTTCCTGTGCCCTCCACCTTGGTGGAGAAGATCTTGTCCTGAGTAACTGTCCATGGGCAGTTGCTTCTGTTTGGAATATTCTTCCTTGATATCTTCACATAGCTAACAACTTCTTGAGCCTCCATGGGTTCATCTTGAGGTGAAACTTTGAAAACAGAGCATTGCGTTTTGCTTTTATTGTTTTATGTGTTGCTGTGAGATATTATCATATTATTTGAATTGCTCTTCCTCCTGTAATATAAACTCAATGAGATAATGAAGCTCAACATCACTTTCAAAATCTCAAAGTGCTTAGATCGCAGTTGTCAGTGAAGACTTCTGGATAGGTGAATATAATTTCTGACACAGCTGGGTGGTGGTGAACCACACCAGCACTGGGAGGCGGAGGCAGGTAGATCTCTGAGTTTGAGGTCAGCCTAGTTTACAAAGAGATTTATTCGGACAGCCAGAGCTACACAGAGAAACCCTGCCTTGAAAAAACAAAACAGGCTCATACATAAACAAGAGTGCTTTCCTGTGTAATTATATTTTTTTAATCCTCCAAAACATTGCACTTGACCATACTCTAAATGTTACAGATTTATACGAAATGAGCAGAAATATGAATAGGCAGGGAGCAATAAAACCTAGAAAATATAGATACTCTGTCATTGGACACCTAAGGGCAGTGGTCATGACCCTGGCTTAGTTACTGCCTCTTGAGTTTCTCTGTCCAATGACCATGTTTTGAATCTTCCCATCACCTGTAACTAACATGTTTAATGTTTGAATATTTCCCTGGCTTCCTCATTAACTAATGATGCTGTCAGAGCCTAGGTATTCACATTCTCTTAAAAAAAAGTCACTTTGAACACTATCTCCAGCAATGTGATCTTTTCTGTGCTGTATCTTTGCTGGTATTGCTTGTAAGAAGCTGGCTGTTAGGATCAGCTCCCTGTCTGTCTCCCTGACTGAACTCCTTGATGTCAGAAGAATCTATGTGTGTGGCCAGCCTCATCCCAGGTACTCAGTGGTGTTGACTGAAGAAAAGCTTGAAGTAAATACAACAACCACAGTTGTATGCTTACCCCAGGTTATCCCTGATGGCTATTTAAAAAAAAGAAAAGAAAAGAAGACACAAAGTTGGGGGTTGGTGGGTCTCAGAGGAGCCGGGGGAGGGTGATCATGATTAAAGTACAATAAAGAAGTTATCAGAGAACTAATAAAAAATTTAAAAACCAAGCATTAGGAGTGGTAATTAAGATGGCAGAAATGTGCTTGTCGGGAGTGTAAGTCAGTCAAAGTAGTTTTTAATAGGAGAGTGCAATAAACAGGGTTTCCCAAGCCAAGGAGTGAAGTGCAATGTGTACACTCCTAGGAAATTAAGGAAACAGTAGTGGAGTCAACGAGTCTGCATCCTGGCTGCCGACTGATGGGCAGCTTGTCATCCAAATAAGGGCTTCACCACTCACTTGGGGCTTTTTATATATTATTTACTAATTTTGATAAAGTTTTCAATAGCTGCCGTCTGGACAGATGCATCTTCCTGTAACACCCGATGCAGGTTTTCAAATGTAGCTTTTCATTGGCATTGATTGCTCCAAACCCCATGAGGACTTTCAGCATTGTATTTGAACTTTGTTGCTCTACCCTACCACTCAAAGGCTTCAGCAATATCCACACACGCAGATCCTTAAACCTTCTGTCATGGGCAGCAGGAAACGAAGCCGTAAGTGTCAGACTCATTGGTGACCAGGGAGAGACCTAGAGTCCATGCTGAGGTGCTTGAACCTCTTGTCATCGAGATGGTGCTTAGTGACAGAAGAGAAGATTGATGAAGAGAAAAAGGAAGCATTGATGGAGGGACCAGCCTGGGCTCACTTCAGTTCTTAAGATTAGGTGAAAGTGAAGCCTGATTGTTAGAAACAGACATGAGAGAAAAGGGGGGTGGGGTGGGGACAAGCTCCAGGTAGCTTTTAATGCTTGAATTCTGACTGCTTGGCCAGTGTCAAGTTCAATATTCTCCAAATTGGAAGATTTTGTTTTGTCCCCCAAGAATTAATATTATACCATAGGAAAAATGTTCTCTACTGAGATATTTACTACATCAGAAGAGTACGAGGGGCTGTTTGTTTTATGAGATTCCCTGAGTTGAGATTGTTTCAATGTGTAACACTAAGTATTACTTAGCCTTACCTTCTTTGAACTTGTTTCTCTGTGGATGAGGGATATCCCTAACGTAAAATGGGATAATATTGGGGATTGCTTCTTGCAAATACAGAGAGCTATGAAATGCCATTACTCGAACTTTACATAGCACTTGGAGTTAGCCAATAACAGGAAAGGTGTTATTCATTAACCTAAGATCACGTCGAGTTTTCTGTACTCAGAAATATTCTCTCATATTGTCTACTGGTATTTTTTAAAGTGGCATGCGTGAATAGCACTTGTTTGCTTTCCTAAATGCAAACATTTATCTAAAATAATTATTTTATTCGGTTATTGAATATAAAAGGCCTGTAAAACAAACAAAGGGTGAACAAGGTAGTTAATAATACAACGGGCTATTTATTGACGTCATCTTTGTCTTTTGTTGGGTCATGGAAAACTAAGCATAAACCTGCTCTTCATTCCCACAGGTGCTACCTCAGCCACCTGCCTTCAGCCAAGTGTCAATACTGTTGGCTGAGGCTGAAACTCGTGATGAAACGAGCAGGGGAGGGGAAAGGCCGGGCTGCCTTTGTCCATCAACCTGTTCCCATGGCCTCTTATGAACACATCCAGATAGTCTTAAACACCTCAGAAACTCAGGCGATCACTTCAGCTTACCTCTCACCCAAATTAGTGCTTGTACATGTATCACACACGGCATTATTGTACACAAAAGTATTCTCTCTAATGAAGTGCAGACCCAAGGCAGATTCTCCATCTTTACTCTTTTCACCATTTGTTGATCATTTTTGACTACACATTAAGACAATTCCAGCTTCTGTTCATCAGGACAGCTAATTTTAAGAAATTGCATTTCTATTTTTTTTTTTTTTTTTTTTGAGCTGGGGACCGAACCCAGGGCCTTGCGCTTGCTAGGCAAGCGCTCTACCACTGAGCCAAATCCCCAACCCAAGAAATTGCATTTCTATATGAACCAAAGACAATAAGTAAAAGATGGCCCGTCCATTTCTTACTGAAATTGGTTTTCTCTGTTGTTTAGAGGATGCTATTACTTCCTCTTCCTTTTTTTGAGATTCTATTTTGATTAGAGAACACTGGCCTCCAAGTGAATGATGAAGCTTCTCAGGTTTGCAGTTTTAGTCCCCACAAATGAAAGCAAGCTTATTATGGAGTAGTCAAATAAACGAGTGTTGTTTTTGTTTTATTTTCGCTCATGAATTATTACACTTAATTTATGTTGCTATTTTCACTGCCTAGTTGAATTTAATCATCCAGTGATATTTTTATGAGGTACTGCCAGATGATTAATAAATTATTTTTCTAAAGTGAGCATATGATGGTTAGATGAGCTTTTCCTGAAGAACTGGTGTCATTGCTTCTTCTGGGCTAGAGGAAGAAGGGTCAGCTTGGCTGAGGGAAGGCCTCCTTGTTTTTCTCCTTGAGCTGATACAGATCTTTTTCTGTGGGTGGTTTCAGGATGCCCTCAGTGACCTTTCTGCTGTTGAAAGGGACACCTGTGGTTCTCCTGAGGTTGATTCCATTTCCTTGTAAAGTGCAGATTTTTTTCCTCCTAAAAGTAAATATTCTGTTAACGGATATTAGGGAGGGGGAAGATCTGGGGGAAGGGAAAGAATATGATCAAAATAATATTGTATAGTTTTTAAATTAAAAATTAGTAGAAAAGATTAGTGGTACATTTCTAATGATGGGTATGTATATATACATGAAAGTGTCTTCAAATGTGTCATTTCTAAAGAAACAGACATCAGGGTTGGAAGGACGGCTCAGTGGTTAAGGTGCATGCTGGTTTTTTTTTTTTTTTTTTTTAATAGAGGACTAGAGTTCAGTTCCTTGTGTATATGACAGGAAACTCAGAAATGCCTCTAACTCAAGCTTTAGGAGATTTGATTCTTTTGCTCTCCATTGGTACCTGGATTCATGTTGTAACCGCCTACCCTGCTGTGTGTGTCTGTCTCTGTCTCCCTCTTCCCACCCCTCACACACATCTACCTAATTAAAAATAATACAAACAAATCTTTAAAATGGAACAGATATCAAGAGTCAAGCTGCAGCTTTATGATAAAAAAACAATACCTTCTCTCAACCAGGTCACGGTCACCATCTGGGCATGAAAACTCTTCCTCGAGCCTTATTGACACATGAAGCTAATTTCCCTTTTGCAATGGTACCTGACAATGTTCAATTAGTTGGAATAATTTTGATAACTTGTCATGAAATACCTACTTTAGGTTATATTACTTTAATAAAATTTCAAAATAGGAAATGTTTGAAATTATGTTGCAAGGGGTTGGGGATTTAACTCAGTGGTAGTGCGCTTGCCTAGGAAGCGCAAGGCCCTGGGTTCGGTCCCCAGCTCCGAAAAAAAGAACCAAAAAAAAAAAAAAACCAAATTATGTTGCAGATAAGTGTTTACTGTGTTTCACAACATGTTTTAAGACTGTCCTTCATATTAGGACCAATTTATTCTATAAATTCATATATCATAGTTAGAAAATTATCATGTCGAAACTAGGGTGTGGCTAATAAGCAAGAAGAGAAGTTAGTAGCATACTGGAGTAGCATCAACTATAATGGTGACGACAGTGTCCCCGATGTTCTTGACTGTGGTGATTGCTACCCTAAGTGCAGTTGAGCATATGTTTTGTTCTGCTTTTGTTTCTTCTCTCTGCTGCAGGGTTCAGAACGTTTTCTGTTTGTTAATGGTAAGGTGCTTTATTTTGGTTTGGCATTAGTTCATTGTGCTGTCAAAGGAGAAGTTAAAAAGGGCAAACGTTCTTCCTATGGCTGTCTTATTTAGGATACTCTTTCATCTCCATTTACCTATGACATTGTTCCATTTGAGAAAAGCAAATGGCCTGTTTACAAATCGCGTGGTCAATATTTTCTAAAACTTGTAATGGATTGGTGCTCAAATAAAGGGCAGCAGGAAAGGTTACTAGGCTTATGTGTGATTTTCCTGTGGGGTCCTGGGAACAGAAAGTACTTATTACTTGAGAACAAAGAACCTTAGAGTTAAAGGTAAGTCACCATGTCTATGATATGACTAATAATAGGTCCCCAAAGGAAAGAAAAGGGAGAAAATATGTCTATAGCTGTCTTAACTAGGTGTATTGTGGGCTTTCTTCGTCCTGTCATTTATATTAAAAGTCAAACACTCTCTCAGCTGTAAAATGAGTGAAACCTTAGATTATTAATGTTCTGCCTGTTGCTGTTTGCCCCTGAGATATGTTTCATTCCTTTATAGGGTAGACAAGTTTGTATTGTTCATATCCAATTAAGTTTGTCAACAAAATAGTTCAAAATTATTCACTGCTTAGACTTTTCTTTTTCTTGTTTCCTTTTTATTTCTTTTTTCTTTTCTTCTAGCTTCAAGGATACATTAAATTTAAGCATTCATATAGCCAGAGTATAATACTGCTTCCTAACCTTATTTCTTAGGGTATTAGTAAACCAAATGTGTCCATGTAGATGGTTACAGTCCTAGAGAGGTAATTAACTCATTTCCCCTGTAGTTTCTTTCTTTTTCAGAACCCTTAAAATTTTCCATAAACTTTATGATAAAAAAGAAAATTTGCAAGTAAATAAAAACCACATATTTGTCAAAGCTTTTTCTATTAAAAATTTTTATTAGCATGTAAGTATGAGACTTTTGAACAAGATCAGATTCCCTTTGTGTTTTTACAAAATAGTCTGTTGAATCTGTGGATGAATTTAAATTTAGTTTAAAACCTGCACATGTTACATAAATAAAACTCTAACTGTTGATTTGTCTCCAAGTTTACTTATCAAATGAGTGTTGATGCAATGTCAGCTTTTCAAAATGAAAATCCACTTGTTTGGCCTTTATTTCCTGAAATATGGATATCTAGTACAGAAGAACATGCTCAATTGTTATTAGCCACTATAGAAATGACGACGAGATTGGACATCAAATTTACTAGTTTCACTATGTAAAAGGAGAGATAATTACAGATCTTTTAAGGGTGTCCAAAAGTTCAAACCTTTATATGTTTGCTGGTCATGCTGTGAAATGACAGCCTATTTGAAAGCAATTTGACATACTTTTGAAATGTTGCAGCGCCAAAACGAGTTTATTCCCAAGCAATTTGACTCACTGCTATCCACCAAGTGGTAATGAAAATATAAGTTCAAGAAAAACATGTTCACGTGTATGTGAATGTTCATAACATCCTTACTCATAACGGTTCCCAACCCAAGTGGAATCCAACTCGAAAGTCCACCAGATAAGGAATGGGTATGTGAACTCTGGCTCATAAGCATGGTGGAATGCTATTCTACAGCAAAATGGAAGGATCTCAAAGACTCTCGCATGATGTCAATCCCAGTCGAATAACGATGAAGGAAAAGCATAGGCACCACTTACCGTCCACCTTGAGAGAGGAACACAGGCTTCACATCTTCCCTCTGCTGCGCTCTCTGTCTGTTGCTGTTTGCTTGTTGTTTTAGAGCGTCAACCATCCTTCTCTCTCTTTGATGTGGGCAAGACTTTCACAACGATCATGTTGCTGTGTCTGCTTTTGCACGTTCACCCTCCCATCCCCGGGGAAACAGATTAGGCTTTCCGATGCTTACTCTTTAATCACTCCTTCACCCATGACAATCATGTAGCATGCTCACACTTTTACATTGCACATGCTAGTCGAACCTCTCTGCTGCCCCGAACCTCTCTGCTTCCTGTCTCTAGCTCCCTTCGGTTCCTGCCATACTGAATTCTCCCGAAGCACTTGGTGTTGCTGAACCTCTCCCTTCCTCTTTAATAGTCCATGTGCTATTCTTATTCTTAGGTTTTTGGTGTGTGTGTAGGGACATCTCTTCCTTGGCAGATCCTTAAGATACTGATTTTGGCTGACTTCTCACTGAGAGAGCTCTTGACTCTGTTAGTATACAGCTGGCCACTGCCCTTTCCAGCCATGTATACGAAAATTTCTGAGCATTGATTATAATCAAGGCTCACTTCGGACACTTGAAACCCACACTGTCACTGGGCATGTTTTCTATTGGGTGGGCAGGGAACAACGTTTACCATTTTAGGGAGCATTGCCACAGTGGGCTTTGCTGAGAAGGTACCTGTGGGAGGGACACTGAGAAAGGTGTGTGCAAGTAGAAGTTTATCGAGGGAAACTTTACCAAGGAAGAGGTGTGTAAGGACTATCCAGAGGGTAGGTAAGTTGTTGCAGTGTCTATTGTGTAAGGCATACGATGGAGAAGATCAATGGATTCCAGACCATTGCTTCTACTGAGTAAGATGAGGAGCCAGTACAGATGTTTACCAGGAGTTGAATACAATCTGGGTGGTGTTTTAAGTAAATTCTATGGCTCCTATTGGGAGATTGTATGATGATGGTGTCTGGATAGCAAGAGAACAGATGTTTTCCTGTATCGTCATGCATCTACGGAGCGTGTTCACTAGGGTTCAGCACGTACCAAGTTCATTACATCTAAAACGAAACCTATCCTTTTTTTCCCCAAGGCCCTGACATGGAGTTACTCCTTTTCCTGTAACCCAGCCTGACAAAGCCCAGGCTGTCTGAAGAAGAACCAACTTAGACTTTTCAGAGGCTCTTTGCCTATTTGCCAAGTTGAAGGAAATTTTGGATTTGAGTTCTTTCGAGCCAGCCCCTATTCTGCTAGCTCCTTCTTTTTGACCACCTTTCAGTAGTCAATATTAAAATTCTTTTTGTTCTCCGAGAGTAGTTTGGAGGCCTCATTTCATCCTGCCTGGCCTGTGCCCTGTTCTTCCTGGTCTGGGTAGTATCTGTTCCTAGTTCAGCAAGTGATACCAAGGCAGTATGTGGTACTATCGTCCAGTCATACCCAGCGGTTCATTACCAATTCTATGACTGATTTGTTAGGTGACTTCCGTCAAGCTACCTAATAACTTAGCTTTATTTTCTTTATGATAAAAACAGCAACATCATTTAGGGCTGCTTTTAGTATTATGATATTTCTAAATCCCTTGTTAGACAAACATTTCCCAATAAACAATGTCATGTCTGGACCACACCTCAACAAGACATGTGAGAAGCTTCACAAGACTGTTTATAGTTCACACGGGAGTTCATTCTTTTATTAAAAAAAATAAAAGATTACATGTAGGTACGTGCCTGTATTTGTTTCGTGTGTGTGTGTGTGTGTGTGTGTGTGTGTGTGTGTGTGTGTGCATGTGAGTGTTTGTGTGTGTACAAATACTCCTGGAGGCCAGCAATGCCACTGTAGAGTTAGAGTTGGAGGTGATTATATGCACCAGAAATGGATTTTATAAGCCAAAGTCTATTCATCTGCAACAATAACAAGGGCTTAGCCATCTCTCCAGGTCAGGGTTTCATTCTTGTGTTGTATAATTCTGTTCATTTGCCACATGCATGACATCATCCTGTCATTACATAGTGGTTGTGCTTCTAGGAGAATCCTCCTTGGTGCCTTTTGTCCCCCTAGCTCCAAAACCTGTAACCCATGGAGCTGTTTCTGTTTCTAGATCTTATGCTGGAATCATATGCAGTGGTGCCTTCTAACACGAGTTCTTTTCACTTAGCAGGTGAATGGGTAGTTTTATTGGAGTGTCTGCTCCTCAACCTCTCCTCTGTCCTATTGATCTTGCTAAGAGAATGCTTTATTAGCGGCAGCATTTCTCTTGCAAAAATAACCACCCACCCTCAACCATGCTAAATCACACCGTGCTGGATGCTCACCCGGTCCTGGAATATTTAATGACTAAAAAAATCAATACATTTAACTTTATTGAAGAGACATACGAAACATGTGAAAGAGCAATTGAAAAACTTTTCATTGTGTGTATTTCGTGAAAATTCTCTGAAGAAATGAGATGGGTAAAAGGCGAATAAAATAAGACATAAAATATCAGCCTTTAAATGGACGTCCATCTTTATATTTCTATAACGAGTAATGGTTATTTTAAATTACAATCGATTGTGTTTTGTTGGTGAATCTTATCTTTAAAATGTCATGATTTCCAAAACAGTAAAATATCAGTGCTTTTTTTCATGTACTCATCCTATTCGTACTTAAAATTATGGATATAAGCTTGGTAATTGTTTGATGATTACAGAATCCAAAATTCTTTTCTTAGTGAAAACTATCTGGAGCCTGAGGGCCTACAGTAAATAGAAATCCCAAGTTTGCTAACATGACTTTTATTTGAGTCTACACCTCTTCTTTCTCTCCTGCCTGGTTACCCTAAATGCTCTGTCATGCCTGTTTGTAACCCAGCCGGAAAGAGCTGGTTGCAGGCGTAGGTGCAGGTGTGTGCTGTTCCTTTCAGGCCTTTCCTTTCCTTGGTGTCCTGTCTCTGTGCCTCAGGAACCTTGTCTGGAGTCTCCCATGACAAGCTGTGTGTTGTAGTGCATGCTGACTGGGTTTTTGCTTGTTCCTGCTTCCCCACTGCTCTCCTCTCCTCTTCCTTGGCTAATGAATGGCCTGCCTAGCAACTGACCACTCCCCTTACTTATATGATAAGGTCCTTGAGAGCAGGAATGTTGCACCTTCAGAGTCTAGCTGTAAGACTATCCCAGCCATGAGTTAGCATAGTGAAAATGTTAACTGCTGAATTAAACCTGGGGGATTTGGTTTCAGTTGTTTAAAACCCAGTTGTAGCGAACAATTTCGGTCATTTTACTCATAACAAGTTTTCCCTTTTGCGTTAATTTTCTCCCTGTTAATTTTTGTTTTGATTTGTGTTTTCGAGGCAGGTTCTCACTACGTAGCTCGCTCTGGCTGTCCTGGAGCTCCCTGTGCGGTCCAGGCTAGACTCAGATTCAGAGAGATCTGCCTTCCTCTGCCTCCTGAGTACTGGGATTAAAGATGAGGGTGATTGAGTATTCTTATGGGTAAGGCGTTTGCACATGGAAGTGACACTGAAGATGAGTTTCAGAATCACTGTCTAGGTGGATGCGGCCCAGCCTCTGAGTAGTAAGAAGGCTGGCAGCTTGGGTTTTTGGCTCTGTTATGATGTCACATGACCCCGAGTAAACTCAAAGCCTCACTAAGGGTGGATCTCTGAACTCCTGTACCTGATTATTTCCAAAGATTCCTTCATCTGACTTAATCAAGAAATACAATTTAATAAAGCAAACAAGTTATTATCATTGGCAAAAGCATGCAAAAACAGAATAATATATTTTCTAAGATAGTCCTAATATAAGTACTATATAATATAGATAATGGGAAATATATATTGCCTACAATTACATATTAGGATGTAAGCCTTAGGATGTTTATCCTAAGTCTAAGACCCCAAAGTAAAATAATTCAAATTGTCAGGATTATAAATCTATATGTTAATATAACATGTTGATTCACATAATGTTTAGATTACATTTTAGTTTCTTTCACCAAATACATAATTTATCTGTTTAATATTATAAATTCCAATGCATTTCTATCATTCTGCAAGTAAATATAGGTGAAAAAAGAACCTCTCTGCGGCCAATTACTCATTCCCTGCAGCATTTTTTAAAAAAGAAGCAATATTAAAACAATTATAGGACCTCTTTCCTATGATTTAGGTCATTCATAATATATATAACCAAGTTTTGCAAAGCTTA